>NW_026948222.1:0-147500 GCF_963921235.1 Mobula hypostoma
CCTTCAATCCAACTGAGCAGAGACGGAAACGCAGTTAGTTTGGGCAGTGGAAAACGTGGGAGGGCTTTGAAGGAACGAAAGTAATTTAGCTTTTCCCGATGAGATTCTATTATCACTCTCCTCACCGTGGTTTGTGGTGGAAAGTGTGCATTGTGACCTGCTATGGGACCGCCAATGCCTTATAGTAGAAAAAACTACACAACTTGGTGGATACGTGCCAGTTAATTACAGGTAATTAAAACCGTCAAAACCATTGTGTACATCTGCATGAAACTCTTCTGTAGAAAAGCAGCATCCATCCTCAAAGATCCTCACCACCCAGACCATTATCTAACAATGAGGCCAAGCATGAAGTGCTGTCCAGACAGGAATGTCTAGCGAACAATGAGGTGAAGGCCCTGGAGTGGCTACGTCAGAGTCGAAATCACAATCTAACTGAGAATATTTGGCTGGACGTGAAGAAGGCTGTTATCCCACACTGCCCATGCAATCTGACAGAGCTTGAGCATTTCTGTAAAGTAGAATGCGGAAAAGAAATCAGAGCCCAGATGTGCACATCTGATGGACACCTATCCACACACACTGAGGGCTGTAATTAGATTAGATTCAGCAGGGTCACAGCCTCAGGTAAGAAGCTCTTCCTGTGCCTGCTGCTGCGGGAGCGGAGGCTCCTGTGGCACCTACCGGATGGTAGGATAGTAAAAAGTCCATAGTTAGGGTAAGATACATCTCTGATAATGCTTTTCGCCCTGGCCAGGCAGCGTTTATGGTAGATGTTCTCATTGGTGGGCAATTGGGTGCTGATAATCCGCTGGGCAGTTTTTAACACACGCTGGAGTGCTTTGCGGTCCTATACGGGAAAATTGCCATACCACAGTGAGATGCAGTTGGTGAATATGCTCTCGCTTGTACAGCGGTAAAAGTCCGTTAGTATCCTGGGACAAAGGTGAGCTTTCTTCATTCTCCGCAGGAAATAAATGAGCTGTTGCGCCTTTCTGATCAGGATGGAGGAGTTCAGGGACCAGGTGAGATCCTCGGAAATGTGGACACCAAAGAACTTGAAGCTTGATACACGGTCCACTGCAGTTCTGTTGATGTAGATGGGGACGTGAGTGTGACTCCTGGCATGCCTGAAGTCCACAACGATCTCTTTGGTCTTCTGGGTCTTAAGGGCCAGGTTGTTGTCGGCACACCACGCAGCCAGGCACTGGACTTCGTCCCTGTAGGCCGTCTCGTCATCCCCTTTGATCAAACCAACCACTGTAGTGTCGTCAATTACTGCCAAAGGTGCATCTACTGAATACTGACTAGAAGGTGTGAGTAATTATGCAATCAAATTTGTAGAAATTGGGTTTTCACTTTGACATTAAAAAAATCCTTTTTCTGTTGATCTGCCTATTAAAAGCCAAATGAAACCCACTGTGATTTAATGTTGTAAAACATTCATGCATGATAACTTCTAAGGAGGTTGAATACATGTTTATATGCACTGTACACCCTCCTTCGCAGTCCAAACGCCCATATCGTCTCATCCCACCAACAGGAACTCGGTATCCGACTTAACAGCGTAGTCTGGGTGTTGTTGAAGTTTACGGCTAGACTTAATTCATGATTAAGAAGGCATACGGTGCACAGATCTTCATCGACAGTGATTTAAGTTTAAGAGTCGAGAAGTAAAGTTGCAGCTATATCGGTCCCTGGACAGACCACATTTGGATTCTTCTGCTTTGTTCTGGTCACGTCACTACCGGAAGAATGTGGAAATTACAGAAAGGGTGCAGAGGAGAATTAGAAACCTGTTGTCTGGACTGGGGAGCATGTCCAATGAGAATGGGTTGAGTGAACTTGGCCTTTCTCCCTGAAGCGCCGGAGGATGAGAGGTGACCTGATAGAGGTGCATAAGATGATGAGGAGCATTGATCGTGTGCATACTCGGAGGATTTTCCCCAGGGCTGAAATGACTAACACGAGAGGGCACAGATTTAAGTTGCTGGGAGCAGTTGCAGAGGAGATGTCAGGGGTAAGTTTTTTTTTGCGCAGAGAGTGGAGAGTGCGTGACATGGGCTGCAGGCGACGGTGCTGGAGGCGGATACAATAGGGTATCTTAAGAGACTGCTGGATAGGTACATGGAGCTTAGAAAAATAGATGACTATGGGTAACCCTGGGTAATTTCTAAAGTGCATGTTTGGTACAGCATCCTGGGACAAAGGGCCTGTATTTTACTGTGGGGATTCTATTGTTCTTTGTTCCTATGAAACCGATCGGCAGAGAGCAGTCGGCTGTACCGTTTTCCAAGGTGCTACCTGGCCTGCTAAGTGACTCCAGCATTTTGTGTGTGCTGCTCTTATCTCCACATTTTCTCTTGTTTGTGATAGAGTAAGAATGCGGCTTATTATCACGGACACGCAATATGGGATGAAAGCAGTGTTTTTGTGACAGCAAAATCTGTAAGTCACAATAAAAAAATATATGGAGATGTAGGTAGAAAGATAGCTAAATTGGTAGATGATAGATAGACAGAGAGATAGATGAATGGATATATCGAACTGTAGCGAATGGACAAGTTATTCAGCGGGCTGTAGACAGGGAGCACGTTTCTGCTTTCTCAGGTGTTTTGGATCAGGAGTCTGCTCTGTCATCTGGACATGACATTGACAATAAAACTCAGACTGAGGAGCTTCATCACTGACTTACGAGGTAAATTGTATTTGCAACGTTACAGCGTGAAATTAAAAAAAAAAGCCTTTAAATTAAAATAATTAAATATTGATGTCAGCCAGCAGCTATGGGAAGAGGAAGGGGAGACATTGTAGATCCAGTAACCCTTAATAAAACGGCGGTGGTGGGGGGGGGGGGCGCATAGCCACAACCATTGTGAATATTTTCCCGTATATAGAGACCTGTAGAAACACACATCCAGTGCAGCAAGTCTACGCTGATTAAGGCGCTCCACTCGCCGTCTCTGCACTCACTGGGTGTTAGAGACAAGGGATTATATTGCATGTAACGTCCTCTTCATCTACCACTCCGTGTAACCTCGGATATTTGATGGCGATCAAACCAGAACTGTAACGGTGCAGATGCCGTCCTTCATTTCCATAAGTGCTTCAGGATGAGTCGGAACCTTTTTCGCGAATAGTGAGGCGACTGTACTCCCAGCAAGCAAAGGTGGTGGCGGGATCATCTGCTGTTTTGCATCCGCACATATTTGTGACATTGATCTGGTGTCCTAGTTCAATAATGAGCTTCGGTTTGCACAATGTAGCTCTATTAGATGATGTAACCCTTGTGGTTGGAGTCATTAAAATCAAGAGCTGTTTTCCTTCTCCTGCACTGGATGTTCGGGACACCCAGTACAGCAAGTCAGTACTGACGTCAGCGGAGCAGTCATCGTCTCTGCAGTGGGACTTCAGTCACTGGACGTTGGAGACAAGGGATAATAAACCTCCTTCTCTCTCTCTCTCTCTCTCTCTCTCTCTCTCTCTCTCTCTCTCTCTCTGTCTCTCTGTCTCTCTGTCTCTCTCTCTCTCTCTCTCTCTCTCTGTCTCTCTCTCTCTCTCTCTCTCTCTCTCTCTCTCTCTCTCTCCCTTTTCCAATTCGTTATCTCCAAACCCAGCGCTTCGTCTCTGTCTCGAATACATATAGATTATAAACACACACACACACACACACACACATATATATATATATATATATAGATTCGTGCGGAGCAGGTCATCAGCTAGTACGCAGCTATGGCTAAGCACCTTTCCTATAGGTGCCCATTATCTCCCCGTCCGACTATTCATAAATTCTATTCCCAGCTCCCCGCCGTTTGTGAGGAGCTTACAGATGATGCATGTAGCTCACTTGGACAGGTCAGTGAAGTAGACTGCGAGCAGCAGTTTCCAAAGTCCCGATTCCTCCACCGGCACAAGACTAAATATCTGCCAACTAGAAGAATTACAAACCCTCTGTCTGCTTTCTGTCTTTCAATATCTTCTCAGCTCATGTCAGCAAATTCACCCCTATCAGATGTCATTTAATTTTTCAAATGGAAAGGAACATATTAAATTACGTCTTCTGTACATGCCATCTATATTATTTCTATTGAGCTATATACATGTCTATATTTATCGTGTATGATTTTGTTGTTGTTATTTGACATTCTGGCAACACACATAGAAGTTTCTGGTGAACGCAGCAGGCCAGGCAGCATCTCTAGGAGTGGGTACAGTCGACGTTTCGCGCCCAGACTGATATTTACCTCCTGGTTCGCCGTTGTGTTTATATACGTTACCCCATACACTGCAACTGTGTATTATTTGCAACCCTTTATAGATAGTTTGACAAATCCCCTTAAGGCTTTACACATGTTTGTGATTGCACCTTATTTCCCACCGTCCCATGTCATGGTCCGGTCCGTGGACGCAGGATTCCGGGTCTTCCAGCTGTCCCTCGTTTGGTTGAGTTAATTATACGCACCTGATTCCCAGCTTTGGGCTTGGAATATAAATAGCCTTGGGGTTGAGTGTGGGCTGCTGGTTTGTCTTTTCAGACCCCTTGGAGCAACCTGCTGATGGAGGGCCAGTGAAACCATTTGTGATCTCCAGGCCTGGTTGGAGGACCACTGCTTCATGGAGCCTTGTTGCCACTCATTGGGTAGTCTTTGCGGTATGGATTCGGCTGGTTCCCGGGCCGGCTGTGTGACTGTCAGCCACTCCGAGCTAGGTAGGGATCCGGCTGTTTCCGTAGCCAGTGGAGGTTGCTGGCGTAACTGCTACTCGGAGCAACCGCAAAGCAGAGATAGAACTGTCTGTCGTTCTTTGGTGTTTGTCTCTTCTTGTCCTCGCCTCCGTGGGGTAAGTCAGGCTGTTTTCCGTTGCCCTGCGGGGGGAGGGGGCATGTCTTGTCTTGTCTTTTCCTCTGCTGGGTAAGTCCGGCCGTTCTGCCGTTACCCAACAGGTGAAATCTCCCATCTTGTTGTGGAGAGGTTGAATCTCGGCTTGCCTTATATAAGTGCCGGCTCTACGTCTATGTACTGTCCTGTCTCATGTTGGTGTCGTGTTAACGATGAGTCCCGGCTTTTAGTAGGACAAGTCCTAATTCTATGTTGATGTTCAGTTCCTAGTCGGTTTTGAAGCTTCTGAACTTAAAGAGGGGTAACTTTGAAGGTATGAGACGTGAATTAGCTAAGATAGACTGGCAAATGACACTTAAAGGATTGACGGTGGATATGCAATGGCAAGCATTTAAAGGTTGCATGGATGAACTACAACAATTGTTCATCCCAGTTTGGCAAAAGAATAAATCAAGGAAGGTAGTGCACCCGTGGCTGACAAGAGAAATTAGGGATAGTATCAATTCCAAAGAAGAAGCATACAAATTAGCCAGAGAAAGTGGCTCACCCGAGGACTGGGAGAAATTCAGAGTTCAGCAGAGGAGGACAAAGGGCTTAATTAGTAAGGGGAAAAAAGATTATGAGAGAAAACTGGCAGGGAACATAAAAACTGACTGTAAAAGCTTTTATAGATATGTAAAAAGGAAAAGACTGGTAAAGACAAATGTAGGTCCCCTGCAGACAGAAACAGGTGAATTGATTATGGGGAGCAAGGACATGGCAGACCAATTGAATAATTACTTTGGTTCTGTCTTCACTGTCTTCAGGAGGACATAAATAATCTTCCAGAAATAGTAAGGGACAGAGGGTCCAGAGAGATGGAGGAACTAAGCGAAATACATGTTAGTAGGGAAGTGGTGTTAGGTAAATTGAAGGGATTGAAGGCAGATAAATCCCCAGGAACGGATGGTTTGCATCCTAGAGTGCTTAAGGAAGTAGCCCAAGAAATAGTGGATGCATTAGTGATAATTTTTCAAAACTCGTTAGATTCTGGACTAGTTCCTGAGGATTGGTGGGTGGCTAATGTAACCCCACTTTTTAAAAAAGGAGGGTGAGAGAAACCAAGGAATTATAGACCGGTTAGCCTAACGTCGGTGGTGGGGAAACTGCTGGAGTCAGTTATCAAGGATGTGATAACAGCACATTTGGAAAGCGGTGAAATGATCGGTCAAAGTCAGCATGGATTTGTGAAAGGGAAATCATGTCTGACGAATCTCATAGAATTTTTTGAGGATGTAACTAGTAGAGTGGTTAGAGGAGAACCAGTGGATATGGTATATTTGGATTTTCAAAAGGCTTTTGACAAGGTCCCACACAGTAGATTAGTGTGCAAACTTAAAGCACACGGTATTGGGGGTAAGGTATTGGTGTGGGTGTAAAATCGGTTAGCAGACAGGAAGCAAAGAGTGGGAATAAACGGGACCTTTTCAGAATGACAGGCGGTGACTAGTGGGGTACCGCAAGGCTCAGTGCTGGGACCCCAGTTGTTTACAATATATATTAATGACTTGGATGAGGGAATTAAATGCAGCATCTCCAAGTTTGCGGATGACACGAAGCTGGGTGGCAGTGTTAGCAGTGAGGAGGATGCTAAGAGGATGCAGGGTGACTTGGATAGGTTGGGTGAGTGGGCAAATTCATGGCAGATGCAATTTAATGTGGATAAATGTGAAGTTATCCACTTTGGTGGCAAAAATAGGAAAACAGATTATTATCTGAATGGTGGTCGATTAGGAAAAGGGGAGGTGCAACGAGACCTGGGTGTCATTATACACCAGTCATTGAAAGTGGGCATGCAGGTACAGCAGGCGGTGAAAAAGGCGAATGGTATGCTGCCATTTATAGCGAGAGGATTCGAGTACAGGAGCAGGGAGGTACTACTGCAGTTGTACAAGGCCTTGGTGAGACCACACCTGGAGCATTGTGTGCAGTTTTGGTCCCCCAATCTGAGGAAAAACATCTTTGCCATAGAGGGAGTACAAAGAAGGTTCACCAGATTGATTCCTGGGATGGCAGGACTTACATATGATGAAAGACTGGATGAACTGGGCTTGTACTCGTTGGAATTTAGAAGATTGAGGGGGGATCTGATTGAAACGTATAAGATCCTAAAGGGATTGGACAGGCTAGATGCAGGAAGATTGTTCCCGATGTTGGGGAAGTCCAGAACGAGGGGTCACAGTTTGAGGATAGGGGGGAAGCCTTTTAGGACCGAGATGAGGAAAAACTTCTTCACACAGAGAGTGGTGAATCTGTGGAATTCTCTGCCACAGGATACTGTTGAGGCCAGTTCATTGGCTATATTTAAGAGGGAGTTAGATATGGCCCTTGTGGCTACGGAGGTCATGGGGTATGGAGGGAAGGCTGGGGCGGAGTTCTGAGTTGGATGATCAGCCATGATCATAATATATGGCGGTGCAGGCTCGAAGGGTCGAATGGCCTACTCCTGCACCTATTTTCTATGTTTCTATGTTTTTCAGCTCGAGGAACGCAAGCCTCGAAGATCCCGCAGCCAATCTCCAAAAGTCCAAGCCTCGAAGATCCCGCAGCCAAGCTCCAAGAACCCAAGCCTGAAGTCCGCAGCCTCCAAGCTCAAGACGCAAGACTCCATTGTGCAGCCAAGCCCAGGCCTCTAGACCCCAGCCACGTCCTGTCCTGAAGCCATGTCATGTCCTTGCCTGGTTCTGGGGTCCGAGCCCGAGGCAAGACCCAGGTTCTGGGTCCTTGTCCAGTCTCGGGCTCGGAGTCGACGCCTTGTCTCCTAGCCCATGGTTTCTAGTCCTGGCCCCACTTTCCTTAGCCCAAGTCTGCGTTCTTGTCCCTGCTCCCTGCCTGTATCCTGTCACGTTCCTACTCTAGTCAAGCCCTGTTCCTTGTACTTCAGTGTTTGCGTCCTGCATGTGGGTCCGTTCCCAGCACACCATTGTGACATTCCCTCGTCCAGGATTTTCTTCGGGACTATCCAGACAGTCCTGTAGGATCGCCTGGAGGCTCCCGTTGAAGCGGTAGGATGGGGGTGGTTACTGTGATGTTCCCTTCTGGCAATTCCCCACCTTGCTATTTACCACAGGAATAGGCCTTAATCACCTCATTTAATTTCCAATCATTCCCAGGTTCCCCTAACTACACACACATGTTTCCCATCAGAAACTGCAGGATAAAGGCCCTGTGATCACAGCAAGGTCTGCCAGTTCGTTGGTCGACTCGTGTATGAGTAACCTCGTTTCATGCTTCTTAGGACTATGAGTTCTAAGTCTAGCATCGTTCCTGAATTCGCTACTACAACCAAGACTCCAGTTAAAGACTCTCCTGGACACCAGTTCCACGTTCGCTACGACCATAACTCCTCCCCCCTGGGCCTCCGCGGCCGTGTTCAGCACTTGGGTTCGTTACCAGCGCCACGTCCTTGCAACAGAGCGAACTGACCGCGATGAACCCAGAGGACACGGATCCCGTACAACAGGCCCTGGCCAGCCAGGGCTACCTATAGGGCGCCCACAACCAACTACTTCGGGAGATCGCCGAAAACCTTTGGACACTATCCACGAATGTGCAGGAGGTCAGTGAACAAGTGGACCGAGTTTCCACTTCCTTTTCTCCACACCCTCCTAGAACCCCGGCTACCCAAACCGCACCGCTCGGGATGGCCTCGCCCCGGGAATCAGCAACACCATCCCCTCGAGAGCCGTATGTACCCGAGCCTGAACCCTATGCCGGGGACCTAGGTAGGTGCCGGGCCTTCCTGTTACAATGCTCCCTGGTCGTTGAGCTGCAGCCACGTACCTACACTTCCAATAAATCAAAGATTGCGTACATCATGGGGCTGCTACGAGGGGATGCCTTGGCTTGGGCAACCGCGATATTGGATAACCGGCGAGAGGTTTGTTCCTCCTACTCCTCCTTTGTTGCTGAAACTAGGAAAGTCTTCGAACAATCTATTCGCGGTGAGGACGCCGCAAAACGGTTGCTGACTCTTCTTCAGGCTTCGAGAAGAGTGACCAGGTATTCCATTGAGTTCCCGACCTTAGCCGTAGACTCCGGGTGGAATGACGAGGTCCTACGGGGGGTGTTTTGACAGGGCCACTCGGACAGGATGAAGGATGAATTGGCCGTGAGGGACGACACAAATTGTCTGGACTCTCTGATCCCGCAGCCATTCGATTATATTATGGATTTCAGGAGCGTCAGAGAGAGAACTAGTCGCCCCGCTCCTCGGGGAAGCCCACAGTCCACCTTACCAGTCTCAGCCAGCCCCGCTTCCCCAGCCGCTCACAGTGTGGATCCTTTAACAGATTGACCCTTACCTTACTGGGAAAGTATAAAACCTGAACAGTGTGCAAGGATTGATTTGTGTTTTTATACCGATCAAAAGAAAAAGCGAAGTCACTTTCGAGTCAAAGTAAAAACAGATCTCTACAAGGTGATCTAAGTCCATTACAAATGTGAAATACAAGATAACTGGTGACATAAGTATATACCTACCCCCTTTAATATAACACACTAAATCATCACTGGTGCAGCCAATCGGCACATAATCAGTTAAACGGAAATCACCGTGTGCAGTCAAGGTTTTTTTTTCAATTGAATGTAGTAAAAATACAACCGGATCTGGAAGGTCCAACTGCTGATGAGGCGGTATCCTGGGGAGAAAGGTACTCCATGAAGACAAAAGAGCACTTCATGCAACTCCGCAAAAACTTTACTGAAAAGCAACAGTCAGGAGATGGATTCAGGGTAATTTCCAAATCACTGTATATCACTTTGAGTACAGTTAAGTAAATCATCAAGAGATGGACAGAATATGACACAGTTGTAAATCTGGCTACAGCCGGGGCTGTCCTGAATATCTGAGTGAGCGTGCAAGTAGAGAACTAGTGAGGGGGACCACCAAGAGATCTTTGACAACTCTGGAGGAGTTACAAGCTCCAGTGGCTGAGATGGTAGCGACTGTGCATACAACAGCTGTTGTCCGAGTGTTTCACCAGTCCCATCAGTGGCAAAGAGAAAACCACTTTTGAACAAAAAACTAACATGAATTCTCCGCTGGAGTGTGCCAAAAGGCACGTGGGAGACTCTGATGTTAGCGGGAATAAAGTTCTATGGTCTGATAAAAATAAAAATGAGTTTTTTTTTTGCCCACAGACTAAAGGTTATATACTTCCTGCATCGTGCGGTGGGGATGCTTCACTGCAGTCGGCGCTGGAGAGCTGGTGAATGTAGAGGGTAAAATGATTACAAAACCATACAGGGAAATCCCACAGGAAAACCTGACGAAGTCTGCAGAAGAAATGCAACTTGGGAGAAGATATGTCTTCCAGCTAGACAATGACCCCAAGCATAAAGCCAAAGCTATACAGGAATGGCTTAAAATAACAGAATTAATGTCCTACAGTGGCCAAATCTCAGTCCACACCCCAGTCCAATTGAAAATTTCTGGACGGACTTGCAAAGGGATGTTCGCTCACGAGCCCCATGCAGTATGACAGGGCCTCAGTGGTTCTTCAAAAGAGGAATGTGGAAAATTGCAGTGTCCATTTGTGCAAAGCCGTTAGAGATCTACTGTATCCACAGAGAATGGAGGCTGCAATTGCTGCCAAAGGGGCATCTACTAAATACGGACTTTAATGTGGTGAATACTTAAGCATAAAAAATCTATGCTTTCCTGGGCTATCTCTACTCCCTTTCTTTGAATAAGGGAACAACATTCGCAACCCTCCAACCCTCCATCTCGTCCGGTCCCGGTGTCTTATCCAACTGGATGATTTCCAACTGTTCCAGCATATTCTCTTTCTTAATATCCTTAATATCTATATGCTCAAGAGTTTCTTTCCGCTTTAAGTCATCCCCACAATCGCCAAGATCCTTTTCTGTAGTGTGGTGTCTTTCATCAGCAGTATATTTGTTTCAGAATTCTCATGAGTAACTTTAGGTTTTCATTCAACAATTATATGATTAGCTGAATTAACATTGCCCAGTTGCACCAATAGAACAATGTTCCAGGCCTTTAGACACTGGCAATATAATTTAACTCTTGAAACAATATGACTGCCAATGACTTGTATAACCAAGATTCGTACCATTTCAGAATTGAATTGTCCGTACTTGCTATGTAGATCCTTGGCCAGCTCAGTAAGTTCTCCTCAATAACTATTCAGAACTCAAACTAAACATTCGCACAGTGATGAAGAGTGTGGAACAAAAATTAGGCTCATAAACATTTGAGTCAGAATGTAATTACAGAATAAATATAGAAACCGCATATATGTGTTTCAGAGGAGAAGATGTATTCAAGATATGTGCAACAGCAGGTGTTTCCTGTGAGCTCAACAGAAAAGCACTTTTTAGAGACATTGCTGCAGAATGTGACAAGACGGTTTCTCTATATAGAGAATGAATGAATGAATATTAGGCGCTATATTCAATTATTACTGTGCAAATATTCTATCTGGACGTTCCTAGGGACATGAAGATTCAAGACACGTATTGAAATGCTATTATTAAAATAGGAGCGGCTACATTACCTTAAAGTCGTGGCAAGATGCCACGGAAAGAGAACGCACATGTTCTTGTTCTGAAGCAGTTCTTAGTGTCAACAGTGTTAGGGGGAGGGAGAGGAGAAATTGATTACATTGACACATTTTAAAGTCAATGCAATCCCTGCTAACAGCTAGAATCGAAAGTAACTCGAGTGCCGGATCTGCCAATAAACTATTAGCTCAAACTGCATGTAAAAATGCAGCAAAATTTTTCAAATTGCGAATGTAAATTAACAGATCAATGAGTTTAACCTCAAAAATATGACTGAAGACATAAACAGCTGCTGCATTATTTGAATTTTTGTATTGCTTTTTGCCGTCCCAAAGCTGTACTCGGGATTGACAGGTGCGAAAAATACCAAGAGTCTGGTTAAGAATATAACACCAATAATGTTTTGAAATTGGGGAGAATGCATTTGATGATATGGGTTTGGAGTAGCAAAACAATATTCATTGGAATCAGTTGTGACCTATTCCAGATAGATAATACATGTTGTGGAAATCTAGGTTTCGAAATGAGTCGAAGGCGAGGCCACTGTCATATGTTGTGTGTCCTTATTTCTCAGGGTTATTTTATGATACAGTAGCATCGTGTATACCGGTATGGCAATAGGCTTCATTGTCCATCGATGCACTGCATCCAATCCAGAAGTAAATATGATAAAATCATTATCAAAGGAACTTTGGCATAGGGAAAACACAGCCTGAGGCAGCGTCCAATCCAGCTGGACATTCGTCTTCCATTCTGCCCAAAATACTTCCAATTTTCTCAGAATTCCCTGCAGTTTTAGTTTCTAAAACTATTCTGTTTTTCCTCTCCCCTTTTCACTGCCTTTCTTTAGTATTCTGTACTGTTTTATCTTTTCACTTGGTGCATTGGATCCTTATGCAACTCAGCATTGAGTTCACTGTGCTTAGTCACAGCCCAATGTTTCATATAAAAGATGATGACATTCATTCTGCGATTTCAGATATGTCCTTCTTTTCCAAATTCCTTAATGTTCCTTCGCATTTCCATTTTCATTTCGCATATTTTTCAAGAATATGTTCTGACTGACTTAGAAATTTTCACGTTGATCGCAATTTATTTCTAGAAACAGAAATTCGACAGATAAATGCAAGATTGGTTCATAGACTACAAGTTTCGTCGGGCCTGTTGGATGTTTTCAGCTTTTCGCATGTGACTTGTTCTCCTTTGCCTTGCAATAGCGTTTAGTTGCTCATCTCAGCTTTGATTTTGTATGTATGAATGTATTTATTTATTTATTTTGCTGTATTAGAACATAGAACATAGAATAGTACAGCACAGCACAGGCCCTGGCCCACAATGTTGTGTCGACCCTTAAACCCCACCTCCAATATAACCACCCACCCCCACTTTAAATTCCTCCATATACCTGTCTAGTAGTCTCCTAAAGTTCACTAATGTATCTGCCTCCACCACTGTCTCAGGCAGTACATTCCGCGCACCAACCACTCTCTGAGTAAATAACCTTCCTCTAATGCCCCCCTTGAACTTCCCATTCCTTACCTTAAAGCCATTTCCTCTTGTATTGAGCAGTGGTGCCCTGGGGAAGAGGCGCTGGCTGTCCAGTCTATCTATTCCTCGTAATATCTTGTACACCTCTATCATGTCTGCTCTCATCCTCATTTTCTCCAGAGAGTAAAACCGTAGCTCCCTTAATCGCTGATCATAATTCATACTCTCTAAACCAGACAGCATCCTGGTAAATCTCCTCTGTACCTGTTCCAATGCTTCCAAATCCTTTCTATAATGAGGCGATCAGAACTGGACACAGTACTCCAAGTGTGGCCTAACCAGAGTTTCATAGAACTGCATCATGATCCCGCGTCTCTTAAACTCTATCACTCGACTTATGAAAGCCAACACCCTATAAGCTTTCTTAACTACCCTATCTACCTGTAAGGGAACTGTCAGGGATCTGCGGACATGTGCCCCCAGATCCCTCTGCTCCTCCACACTTCCTGTGCACCTAACGTCCAAGTGAGATTGCTGCTACCAATTTGATTCCAGGACACGGGGAGGATCGGCCGTCTTCCAGAAAATGGTTTCCCACTGTACTCTGGAGACGACTTTGAATTACGAAACGTGGAGACATACAAAAAAAGAATCTTGAGATACATGTATGTCATTATGTCCCAATAAAAACAAACTCTGATGAGGGCATAGAAAACAGCAAAAAACTCAAAAAAAAACGAGAATAGCAAGTGCCTTAGCCAGAGAAAATAGAAACTAAACCGATAGACAGTAGGAACAGATTCTTGCGCCAATGATATCTCTGCTGAAATCCGCACAAAATTGCACACACCATATCTACCAGCATATTTACAGTCAAACCAGCCGCATCATGTTCCTGATCTCTCTGAAAGTCTACGGAACCCAACTATCGCGCAGAGAGAGAGAGAGAGAGAGAGAGAGAGAGAGACTGTGACTGTGTGGCGCGTCACTCCTCACACAGATCTTGTCGCAGTATTTTCGCTTTATTTTACGAGGTCAACCTTGCATGTACGCAAGAGCGGAGCCGACTGCTTTCTAACCCGGGAACCTCCGCTCCCGGGTCCGGCGCCGATGTCAGTGCGCCACCAGCCGACCCGAGATGCCCTTTTCCACAAAGAAACGATATCGGTTTTCCACTCCCATCCTATGTGTACTGCAGACTGTAATTAATCCTAGCCCTTACAATCCACCCACAGATTTCAGATCATTGATCAGAGTCTCATTTGTCTCTTCGATTTCTCAGTCAAGGGATAAACATTGTACTCCAGTTCACTGGCAGCTTAGCTGTCTGGACAGTGAATACAGCAATCTTCGTCTATTCCCCAGCGATCTGCCCACGTTCATCTCCTAAAGGTAGGATAAATCCTATCAGGTCATGGGAATTCAGCCATCTCACCACCATCTCTCCTTTCAGCCGAAAGTTAAGCTGCCTTGTCCCTCATCTTCCTAACAAGCAACACATTTCTGTTCCGGGATACTAGTGTCTTCCCTAGGTACACTCTCTCAAATGTTTCCCGGTTGACCCATATTTTAAATCCCTTCAGCCATCACTTTTAATGATATTCTATTTAATGTTTTGAAGATCTTTCTCATTTTTCAGACATTCGCCATTTTGTATCATCCACAAATTTAACCACAATGTTTATGTTATTTCAAAGGAACAAACGGCCTAACACAGCCCCTTGCAGAACACCACTAGGCACGGTCTCCAAGCTAGAATTTCACGCTGCAACCTCCATAGTCTGTCGAGTTCTACACCCAAACTTCCATGTGGCTCGGCATCCTTTGTATCTAAATCTTCATGTTCAACCCACCATAGAAAGCATTAACAGATGGAACGCCAATCACCATGCCGAAGCCACCCAAGGCGAATCCATTAAATCATTGAACTCGCTTTCTACAGTTCTAAATTCACTTTTTTTTCTGCGATGACCTCTTCCACACAAAACCAACATGCTGGTTGCCACTCCTACCCTATGTTGCTTTTTTCCTGTAATCAATCTTATCCTTGGCAATCTACCCCACTAATTTCACAACACTCATTGGGGACTCAATTGTCTGCTCGCATTTGTAGTCATGGGAACAACATTGAGATCCAATCCACTGGTAGCTTGGCTGAATGGACAGTAAGTACAGAAATCTTCATCGATTGCACAACATTCTTCCAACTTGTATCTCCATTAGGTAGGATAAGTCCTATCAGACCATGGGAATGTGTCTATCTTAATGTCCTTCAAATCATTTAATAACATCGACCTCTTTGCTTCACAATTCAGCAGCTTATTCTAATAGCACACTCTGATCTCACTTTCCCTGTATCCTTGTCCTTCATGAATTTAAATGCAGAAAACTGATTTAGTACTTTGCCGACATCCTCTGACTCCTGACACAAATTAGCTCCATGCTCCTTCAGCAGTAATACCCCCACCATAGTCTGTCTCTTGTTCTGAAACTGCAACACATGTAGTTAGGATTCCTCTTGAGCAAGTTGTTAAGATCGTTCTGAAACCTTTGGAGTTTATTTTCCTTGATAAAGTTCTCTATATATCTCTAAATACCTTATCCGATTTCATGAGCTATGTTTTTATTTTTCTCCCTTTAGTGACTAGAACTCCAACTTCGTCTGTCACTTAAGGCCCCTTCCTTTACCATCTTTATCTTTCAATCTCACTGAACGTACCTTATCTGACCTCTGGACTAAGTCAGTGAACTGGGCATATGAGAAACTTGAATCGGGTGAGTGACTGATTGAGCGAGACCATATCCGTGAAATAAACTACCGGGAAATAAAGCACCTTGCAAAAAAGGAGGGAATGTCAGGGGACTGACTATCATTTTAAAACGTGAAAAAAAAAACACAAGTTCTGGAGTGCGTACTAATATTCCTGGAGATTTATGAATTCCCGGAGAGATATATTTCAGATAATTCCATGTATCACCAGAGAATGGTATACAGCACTCTTTTGTTATTTCTTTGATGATTTTGCGTGGAAATAACAGAAAATATTCTGCCTGCAATCGTGAGACATAGATGGACAAATTGACGACAGCATGAAGTATTTTTGTATTGCAACCCCCCACCCCCATTTCCGCACCGAAAACTGATCAGCAAGGAACATGATTTAAGGGAGCATTCAACAAGGCGTGATGCTGTCATGCTACTAGTGATAGTGTGAGTCGGGACAGGATCGCTGAGCAAATTATCAATGAGACGAACAGCATGATGTTGGGAAAATGGGAGTTGAGTAATCTGGTCTCAGAGAAAGCTCACCAGATCTTAAACAAAGTTACAAGACAGGATATGTTTCGATGCACACATCGGGTCGGGGATTCATGGCCTTTCCAGTTTCTAACTGCTCATTGGTTTCTCACAGCCAATGAGAGAAGATGGCCCCATCATTTCCATTAAAGGACAAAATGTATCTCATTGGTGCGTTTCAGTGAATTGCGGTTCACAACTCAATATGTGAAATTTGACGGTTCAGAGAGAATTATTGAGTACTCGGGGGAAAGAAAAAAAATGTTCAGATCAAGTGGAGCGTGAGAAGGGTTTGGAGAGATTCTCAGCTGTCTGCAGTACCGGCTCCTTTAACATTCCTGAGAAACCTTTCTAAATGACCACCGCTATAATGCTGCACACTGTCGTGGCACTGACGATGATGCAGATCTGGACCAGTGAGTATATTAAGAATATGGAAATTATTGGGCAGTGAAGAGAAATTATTAATAACCTGTTCACTTGCGCATGTTTATTACAATCTTGCTAAATATTACAATCTTACTGGAAAGAAGAACACAGAAATAACATTATGATTACGCAATATTGAAACATATATTTCCCCTACGAATTTCCCGTGCAAAGGAAAGCTTAATTTGTTTGTATGATTAGAGTATAGTGGCTGAATTGATCAGGAATCGGGCAGATTTGTTCGCAACTCATGACGATGAAAATAGAACACTGAGATGTGTTTACTTTGCAGCTTCATTGAAGATGTTTTTTTTTATATTCCATTGTTTAAGCAAGTTCTCGTTTGAATCGCTGACGTTAGAGAACTGTTTCCATTAATTATATGGACTTACACGTTTGAACTTCCTATTGAGGTCTTTGTGAAACGGTTCACTCTGAAATTGCACCTACACTAAGGGAGATGAGACTCAGAAATTATCCCTCTGCAAACGAGCGGCTGTTGTCAGATGATATTCCAAACAGATTATAAATTGGAATTGACTAGAACTGGAGATAAATTGATGTTAGGAATCTACGTATCGGCATCCGGAATGAATAACTCAGTGAATGTGCGTAGCTCCCAAAGCTGCAGTTGCTCCTGGCTGAAGGCTTGTGCACAACTTTCTTGCTGTTATTTATTAGTTACAGCTCTGTCTGCCACCATGTGGCATGTTCAAGTGAAGGAATTTGAAAAAAATGTACTTAGACTTAGATTTTGGAAGCGTTTTACATCTTTGAAATCATTCTGCAATACAGTGAATATTTACTAATAACTTAGGTTTTATTCTTCAATCATTCGAAGATTTTTAGTTTTAATCCATCATACAGTGGTGGAATGAGATTCGTTATCTATGATCTTATCTTACATTATATATCAAATTTTACATTTAGCTTCCCTTTCATTGCGCGTCAGGAGAAATACAACGAAACATTTTGTTTTACAGTCCATATTCCTGTGTTCCAGTGCACGGATGCGACGAATCACAGTTAGTGACATGCTGAAATTTATATTCTTATTCCCTGTCTTGGTTTATATTATGATTTAGATTCTAATGGAAAATGCGACGATTTTTTTTTTAGCTCCTTTCAAGTATCTGGATAAAATGTTTAATGCTTGACTGCCGTATGAAATGGAAACATCCAGGGAATAAGGGGCACCAAAGAAATGGGAAATTCACTTAACATTTAGGCAGAATGCGCAATACCTATGAAAATAAAAAAAAATACAAATAGCTTTCGTCCGCAGATACAGCTTAATCCGTCTTGCGTTTTTGACTTTATTTCTCTTCTGTTGACTATTCCGCCTAACATCCTACGACCACACAACCTAATCAGACTACTTCACAAGCAAATCTAATTCTGCATTTCTCATTTCAGGTCGCTTCGGGGATTGTCAGCCAGAACCGTCAGGTAACTTTGCTAACTTTTCACTGCGCGAAACTACTTCATTTTTTTACTAACTCGTTTTTTTAATTCCAATCCCCTTGAAATAAAGGCCTATTTGCGTTCTATACCGCAGACTGAATCTGTAAATTAACCTTCTGGGAATCTTACACGAGTCTTGCAAAAAACACTGAGCTTTGAGTTATCCCACCACTTAGATAATAATTTGCACCATTGTTCATTTTACCAAAACGCATTCTCATACAATTCCCAACATAATGTCTCATCAGCCACTATTTTCTCGATTTTCCAGTTTGTCTGCGTTCTTCTGCAATCGCATTGCTTTCTCGGCACTAACTGCTCCTCATACTATTTTCGTATCATCGGCAGACTTTGCCGCAAAGTCATAAGTTCTATTATCTAATTCTTTGCCAAACGATGTAAAAAGTAGCGGCCCCAATACTGACCGACGAGGATCACCAATCGTCATTGGCAGCCAAAAGAAAAGGCACCTTTTATTCCAAGCCGCTGCCTCCTGCCTGTCAGCTATTTTTCTGCCCATGCCGTTATCTTTCCGGTAAGGAAATAGGATTTTATTTCAACTTGGTTCGATGATGAGTCATCTTCAGGTAGGGCGGATAGCAGAGAAAGTACATTCCCTGGCCTTAGTTTTCCCTAAGCTTAAATAAGCTTTCATTGTTAAATTCATCCTCTTACTGCTGATGCTGACGACACGTGAAGTCTCAGTTCGACTCTTTCCAACAAATTTTGGCTTCGATATCCCAATGAATGAGGACTGTGTGCAGTAGGACAATGACAGAATGGCAGATCTGCCGCTCTCTGAAGGATGCATATGACCTTGTCTTCTGGGGAGCTACCCAATTCTTCTCCTGGGACGACAGGCTTCCTCTAGCTCTCAGTCGTCAACTAGTTTCTTGTCTTTTTGTCAGTTTAAGCAGCTCAAAAGGGGTTTCACTATCCTGACCTCCCGCTTGATCAAACGTTTTCAATGAAGAATTTTGAATTTTCGGGCGTCCTTTAGCAGCGTACGCGATGCGCCGAGCACTAATGGCCTCCAGCTTTACCGCTGTTTACTGCGGATCGTTATTTTCTGTTATTTTCCAGAAAGTGTGAAGTTGAGGTTGGTGAATGGCGGCAGTCGATGCGACGGGAGATTGGAGATTCAGTACAAAGGAAACTGGGGGACTGTGAATGCTCGTTCTTGGGATATGCCGAAATCGAATGTAGTGTGTCGGCAGCTGGGCTGTGGCGCTGTACATCAAGCCTTTGCTGGTGGCTATGAGGAAGGATCCGGACCTGTTTTCACGCCGAATATTCAGTGCGGTGGGAGCGAGGCCTCTCTTCAGGAGTGTAAATCAGAGCCATGGGGTGACACTGGCTATTCACACAGTCAGGATGTTGGCATTGTTTGTAAAGGTAAAAGTTAGGTTTTTATATCTGCGGCGCCGCGAGTTTGATGTCCTCCTGCATGTCACTAATGCCAATACACGAACAGAACGCCCACGGCGTCAAAATAAATCCAATTTGTGTCGGGATTATTTTCGTCATGTTGGAATTACTATTCGTGTTATCGTATCTTGTACTGATGATAACCAGTGTAAACATACTTGTCAGTCTGTACAACTACACGACCATATGACCAGGTCGAACATGATCTGTGGTGGGAGAGAAATTCGCCATCAGACCATGAGACATCGGAGCAGAATTAGACTATTTGATCCAATGAGTCTGCTACGCTTTCAGTCACGCCTGATCATTTCCCCCTTCCTCAACTCCACTCCCCGGACTTCTCTCTGTAAATTTTCTTGCCGTGCCCATCAAGAGCTTAGCAAGTTCTGTCTTAAATATCCCCAACGACCTGGTTTTCAGCAGAGTCTTTCGTAATAAATTCACACATTTACCTCCCTCTGGCTGAAAAAAAATCTCAGCATCTCTGTTCTATACGGACGTCCCCCTTTCGTGAGGCTGTTCCCTCTTGTCCAAGAATCCTCCAACACGGGAAACATCCTTTTCACTTGTTTTCCG
The DNA here is from genome assembly GCF_963921235.1 of Mobula hypostoma. Lineage (NCBI taxonomy): Eukaryota > Metazoa > Chordata > Chondrichthyes > Myliobatiformes > Myliobatidae > Mobula > Mobula hypostoma. The sequence continues at coordinate 20,092 of NW_026948222.1, forward strand.
ACTAGGCTTTCAACATTCGAGATTTTCACTGAGATCCCCTCCCCGTCCTTGTAAATTACAGCGCGTACAGATCCGTGGTATTAAACGTTCTTCTGTGACAATCCTTTCATTCGTGGACTCATCGTTGTAACTTCCTCTGAACCTTCTTTAATACCAGCGTATGTTTTTCTTAGAATGGGAGCACAAATCTGTTAACGATGCTCAAGGTGACGCCTCACCAGTAGCGTATAAATCCTCCGCATCATTTGTTTCCTAGTCGTCTGGAAATGAAAATGCTAGAGAAAAATAATGCGTTCGCCTTACGCACCACCGACTCAGCCTGCAAGTTAACCCTTCCGGGTGTTTTGCACCAGGACTCCCAGGTCCCTTTGCAGTTCAGATTTTGTTTTGAATTTCTCCCCGTTTAGAAAGTAGTCTGTACCTTTATATCTATTACCAAAGTTTATGATCATACATTTTCCATCATTGTATTTCATTTGCCACTTTGTTCCCCATTCTCCCAACATGTCTACGTCATTTTACAGCCTGCCAATTTCCTCAACACTACCTGTCCTTACGCCAATCTTCATATCATCTGCACACCTGACAACAAAGCGGTCTATTTTATCATCTAAATCATTGACATACGACATAAAAAGAAGCAATCCCGAAACCTAAGCCTGCGAAACACCACTAGACTCTGGCAGCCAACTTAAATGACTTTTCCCACTCGCTGCTTCCGAGCAATCAACCAATGATCTCACCATTTTTCTGTTAGACCATGGCTTCTACCTTGTTAAGCAGCATCTACCTTGTGAAAGCTCTTCTGAGAGTTCAAATAATCGACATCTTCTGCATCCCCTTTATCAATCCTACTTGTAATCTCGAAAAGGAATATCTGCCGATTCGCTAGGCAAGATTTTCCGTTATGGAGTTCATGCAGAGTTTGGCCTGCCGTGTCCTGGGTCACCAAGTACTCCATTACTTCATCGTTAGCCCTTGCATCAAACATGTTTCTAGCCACTGAAATCACGCCGGCTGGTTCATAATTTCCTTTCTGCTGCCTTCCTTCTTCCTTAAAGAGTGGAGTGAGTTCTGAAATTTACCATTCATCTGGCATGCCAGAATCCAATGTTTTATGGAGATTATTAATAATGCCTGTGCAATGTCTACCGCTACCTCTTTCAGAACCTAGGATGCTGTTCATTTGGACAGGATGACTGATGTACCCTTCGCTGTTTCAGATTTTTGAACACCAAACTCCCTTGTAATAGTAACTGCACACACTTTTCTTCCCTCACACCCTTTAATACCTGGCACACTTCAATTGTCTTCAACAGTGAAGACTGATGCAAGGAACTCATTTAGCTCATCTGTCATCTCCTTGTCCCCCGTTATTATTTCTCCCGGCTCATTTTCTAGCGATCCTATATCCACTCCCATCCTGATTTTATTGTTTACGTACTTGAAAAAAAATACTATTGACTTTGAACTTGTTTGCTAGCTTGCTTTCATCTTTTCACCTTTTTCCTCCAAATGATTTTTGAGTTTCTCTCTGTAGATTTCGAAACGCTTCACAATCCTCCAACCTCCAGATAATTTCTGTGGTGTTGTCTGCCGTTCCTTTTCCTTTAACTTTCACTTGCCTTGTCAGACACGGCTGTACTGTTTTGCCTGTTGAGTATTTCTCCGTTTTTTTAAAATACATCTAGTCTTCACTTTCCTTATTTTTTTTTGCCCCCAGAAACGCACGCCATTGCGGCCCTGCTCTCAACCCTGCCAGCAGCTCGTTCCAGTTTACATTGGTCAACTCCTTTCTCACGCTGGTGCAATACCTTTACTCCACTAAAATATTTCTGCGTCAGATTTTACATTTTTCTTGTAGAATTTTAAGTTGAACTCAACCATATTGTGATTACTGCATGCAGTTCATTTACCTCATACTCCCTGATCACCTTCGTTTCATTATAAAACACCCAATCCAGTATAGTTGATCCCCTAGTAGACTCAACGACAAATTGCTCGAAAAAGCCATCTCGCACCATTCAATAAACTCACTCCCTTGAGACTCCTAACTAATCCGATTTCCCAGTCACCCTGCATGTTGAAGTATTCATGATTATAATACATTTGCCCTTTTGACACGCCTTTTCTATTTCCCGTTGGTTCACATCCGAACTACTCTTGGGAGGCCAGTATATAACTGCAACTAGGGTCTTTTCCCTTGCAGTTCCGGAAATCAACCAACATGGATTCAACAACTTCCGTTTTTATGTCACATATTTCTAAAGATTTGCTGTCATTCTTTCCCAGCCTACCCTGCCACCCTCTCTGCATCCATTCCTATCGCTCCAATGCAACGTGTACCCTCAGATATTCAGCTGCCAACTACAGCTATCCTTCAGCCATGATTCGCTGATGGCCACAACATCATACCTGATAATTTGCAATGGTGTAGCAAGAACATCCACCGTATTTCCTATACTCCCTGCACTGTTAAAACACTTTGAGTACTGTATTAGCTCCCCTTTGTTGATTCTCCATTCCTAATTTTATCCTGTCATCTATCTGACCTTCGTGACAGTCTTACTATACGATATATTTGGTTTTATATCTTCCGTCTTATTCTGAGTCCCTTCACTCTGGTTGTCACCCGCTGCTAACAGTTTAAACACTGCAGAGCCGCTCTAAATAACCTAACCGCGAGGATATGGTCAACCTTCGGGTTCAGGTGCAACCCGCAGCTTTGGTACGTGTCATATTTCCGTCAGCAGTGATCCCAATGACCCAAGAACCCGAAGCCCTATCCACTGCACTAGGATCTCAGCCGCGCATTAATTTGTCGACGTCCAGACTGCACAGATTCGAACCAGAAATGTCTAGAATTTGATGATCAAAGTCAAAATCAATGTGAAGCAGTTGATGATTGTTTTCTTAAATCGTCCACATTTCGTTTTCAGTTGCTCCAAATTCTGCAATTTGCAGCCATTGATTGTAGAGTAATTCAGCACCACAACAGTTCTTTTCCCCTAACCTATACAAGAGACCAACATGATAATCTGATCCGATTTGACACACGGTGTCCCATATCTCTGCTAACATCTTCTATCTTTATATGTGTCGAAGTGGATTGGAAGTTGCGTTTCTTTAAATGTTTCAACTACCTTCTCTCGCAGTTCGCTGGTGCGCCTGCCACCATGTGGTTTAACAGGTTGGCCCTCAGGTGCTTCTGATATTTTTTCCTCTCTTATGAGGGTGTACACACAGCCCTCTATTTTTCTAAGTTCCATGTACCTATCTATAAGTCTCTTAAAAGACCCTATCGTATCCGCCTCCACCACCGTTGCCAGCAGCCCATTCCACACACTCACCACTTCCTGCGTAGAAAACGTACCTCTGACATCTCCTCTGTACCTACTCCCCAGCACCTTAAACATGTTTCCTCTTGTGTCAACCATTTCAGCCCTGGGAAAAAGCGTCTGACAATCCACACGATCAATGCCTCTCATCATCTTACACACCTCTGTCAGGTCACCTCTCATCCTCGGTCGCTCCAAGGAGAAAAGGCCGAGTTCACTCAGCCTGTTTCCAGATACACTAACTTACCAATGAATACGTATATAAAATGCTAATTTATCAGTTTAACTGCTTATATGTTTATTTATTTGTTTGGTTGTTTATTTAATTAATAAATATATACAGTGTCTAAATAAAACATGTAGGGAAATGAACACACAATCGGGCTGAGGCCATTCCTCAGCGTTAATAATCAATGTTCGTATTTTGTGTGTTTTGCTCCTCTCGATAGATGCTGACTGATGTGCAAAGGTCCGTCAGCATTTCGTGTTGCTCAAAATTTCTAGCCTGTTCAAAGACTCTTGTGTTAACGTTTAATCTTTTTTTTTATTCCAGAAAGTTTGAAGGTGAGACTGGAAAAAGGAGGCAGTCCATGCGCCGGGAGAGTGGAAGTGAACTACAGGGGATACTGGAGACCTGTCTATGCTTCCAGCTGGGATTTGCAGGATGCAACTGTGGTGTGCAGAGAGCTGAGCTGCGGCGCCGCGCTGAAAGCCCCGCACGAATATCACTTTGGAAAGGTTTTTGACTACATTATAACGTATGATGTTAACTGCACCGGGACCGAGGCTGCTCTGCGGGAATGTCAATCAGAAGAATGGGATTTCTACACACACCCTGAACCCAACTATGCCGGCGTTATCTGCGCAGGTAAATTGAGCCCCTTTTCTCTGGGTACACTTTGTCTTTATTGATCCGGGCTGTCCTAGAATTAGAATAACACAAACTTATCGCTCACTGCGAGAGATCTGGCATTAAATCTATCTGTTTAGAGATTATTACTGCCATGTTGAGATAGCTTTCTGATTTCAAGCACCTACATAAAATCGTAAAAATGTGACAGCCGGCACAGCCACCAGAACGATTGAACGTATCAAGCGATATCTGTGGGTAAGGAAATGCAGAATGTTGTCGTCAGGACTAATATAGACCAAACTCGATATTTTAGCAATTTTTCTTGCACCAGAACTGTTGCTGGCCCCACTGGGTTCCGTCTTACTTCGAAGTTCTCAGTAAACTTCAGCTACTTGCGAAGTGTCAATAAAATGTGATGAGTCCTATAGGAAGTAAGTGATTAGGAATCTGTCCTTACATTTCTCATGGATATACGGTGCATCGGAAAGGTAAGATAGAACGCAGAGCAGGTGTTGTGGTCCTCTGTATATGAAATAATATTAAATCATTGGAAAGGGATGGTATAGGATCGGAAGGTGTAGAGTCCCTCTGGGGTGAGCTAAGAAATGTCAAGTGTGAAAGGAACCTACTGGCAGTTTCATAAAGACTTACAAACAGTATCCATAATGTCGATTACAAATTGCAGCAGGAGATAAAAAGACAGTGTCAGAAGGGTAATGTCATGATATTAGTTGGGGACTTCAACATGAAAGAGGATTGGGAAAAACAGATCAGTACTGAACCTCGAGAGAGAATTTGTGCAATGTAGAACAGCTTGTTGATGAGCGCACTGTGGGATCGGCTGTGCTGAATTGGGTGTTGCACAATGATCTGGAGGTGATAAGAGAACTCATGGTTAAGGGACCCTTAGGGAAAAGTGATCAGAATATGATGTAGTTCACTTTGCAATTTGATAAGGAGAAACTAAATCCCAATATGTTGGTATTTGAGTGGAGTAAATGAAATTACAATGGCATGAGAAAGGAACAGAACAAGGTGATTGGAAAGGGACACTAGCAGGAAGGACAGCAGAACAGAAATGGCTGGTGTTTCTGTGAAAAAATGAGAGAAGTACAAGACAGATATATTGCCAAAAAAGAAGAAATTTCCGAATGGAAGAAGGACACTACCGTGGCGGACAAGTGAAGTAGGAGCCAAAGTAAAAACAAAGGAGGTCAAAGCCACAGGAAAATCAAGATCGCAGAAGGAAACAAAGATGGTCATAAGGAAAGAAAAGATGGATTATGGAAGGACGCTGGCAACTAATATCCAAAAATATACTAAACGTGTTAGAAAGTATAGAAAAGTATAGAGAGTTGAGGGTAGATATTGGACGAATAGAACATGACGCTGGAAACGTTCTGAAGGAATTAGTTGAAGAGATTGTGGAGCCTTTTACGATGATCTTTCAAGAATCGAAAGATTCTGGCATTGTACAGCATGTCTGGAAAATTACAAATGTTACGTTACAATTTAAGAAGGGTGGGTGGCAGCAGAAAGAAAATCAGAGACCAGTTGGCTGATATTAGTAGTTGGGAAGCTGTTGGAATCGATTGATATGGACGAGATTACGGAATACCTGGAGGCACATGACAACATAGACCAAAGCCAGCATGGTTTCCTGAAAGATAAAATCCTGCATGACTAAACTATTGCAATATGTGAGGAACTTACAAGCAGGGTAGACAAAGGAGATGTAGTGAAAATGGTGTACTTGGATTTTCAGAAGGCCTTTGACAAGGTGCCGCACATGAGGCTGCTTAGGTAGATAAGAGCCATCGAATTACATGGGAATTACTAGCATGGGTGGAGCATTGGCTGTTCGCCAGAAAACAGATCTTATTCTGGCTGGCTGCCGATTACCAGTGGAGTTCCACGGGAGTCGGTGTTGGGACCGCCGCATTTTACAATGACTGTCAATGATATGGACTATGGAATGAATGGACTTGTGGCTAAATTTGCCGATGATACAAAGATAGGTGGAAGAACGTGCAGTGTTTAGAGACTTAGTTTAGGAGAATGGGCAAATACGTGACAAATGAAATGCAAGTTGGAAAGTGCATGGGAAAGAAATAAACGGGCAGACTATTATTTAGATGTGGAGGGAATTCAAAATGCATAGATGCGAAGGGACTTGGGAGTCCTTGTGCTGGATACCATGAGGTTAACCTTCAGGCTGAGATGGTGCTGAAGACAGCAAATGCAATGTTGGCATTCGTTTCTAGAGGTGAAGAATGTAAGAGCTGGGATGTGATGTTGAGGCTCTTTAAGGTAGTTGCAGAACAGACGATTTATTGTGTGCAGTCTTGGCCTCTTTGTTTTAGAAACGGTATACTGACATTGGAGAGGGTTCGGAGAAGATTCACGAGAATGATTCCAGGAATGGATGGGCAGCCGCTGGGCTGTGCTCCCTGCTGTTCCAGAGAATGAGGGAGGTTCTTATAGAAACATTCGAAATGTTAAAAATCCTGAACAGATTAGATACGGCAAAGATATTTCCCACAGACGGGAAGTCTTTGACAAGAGGGAACGACTTCAGAATTGAAGGGCGACCTTTTCGAGCAGAGATACGGATACACTACTTTCAGAGGGTGACAAATGTGTGGAATTTGTTGCTCCGAGTGGCTTTGGAAACGAAGTCATTGAGTGCATTTAAGGCAGAGTTAGATAAGTTCTTGATTAGTCAGGACATCAGAGCGTTTGGAGGGAAGGCAGGGGAGTGGGGATGACTGGAAAACTTGGATCAGCCATGACTAAATGGCAGAGCAGACTGGATGGACCGAATGGCCCACTTCTGCTCTCATATCTTATGGTCTTATGGTCACACTCATGGCGTTGTTAATGTCAATGTCCCTCTGGATTAGATTCCACATTCATTCCGTGAGGAAATATCAACAGGATTTCAGACCATCGCTAATGCTTGGTATCATTACATAGAATCGATTGCATTTTTAGTGATAACGAACTAACTTCGACCTCAGAACGCGCATGTACTGCCCTTTACATTGATAACGCGGTGTGCCTCTGTGTTCTTTTCTATTTGGTTCAGATTTTTGCTAACTGCAGCGTTGCATTTTAAGTATCAAATGCAAGCAAATTTTGCCGTTGTATAACTCCCATTGTCTCGCAGAACCAGTAATTGAACCCACAGTGTATGAAAACAATCTGGAAAAAATAAGGTTAATGCAATTCCGAAATTACTGTTTCATATAAAATTATTCCCAGACATTGTCACACTTGAGAGGATTAAATGCTATCGGGACTGCAGGAAAATTGAAGAAAATTAAACCGCTGGATGAACTGAACTAATCACCAGTCCTGTATAGAGAAAATATGAACAACACCGTTCCATTCCGGGACAATGTTGTAGATTGCCTGAACAGGAAACAAAGAGCAAGGGATTCAGAGTGTGTTCTCTACCCCATAAAACTGGAGATACGGCTGAAAGGGGTCTCTACTAACTGCGGAAAAGAGAAGTGCACCGTAGTACATGCTGTCGTTTCTAGAGAGGCTACTGCTTCGGCCATCGGGTTTCCGGACTCAGAATCGCAATTAATATCACCGGCATTTGTCGTGAAGTGTGTTAACATTGTAGCAGCAGTATAATACAATACATGAAAATATAGGAAATTTGTGAATTGCATTAGGTATATATACATGACCACAAGATATCAGAGCAACATAATGCCATTAGGCACATCAGGTTCACTCCTCCACTTCATCAATTGCTGATCCATTTGTTCCGTATATGTCATGTGCGTGTGTGTGTGTGTGTGTGTGTGTGTGTGTGTGTGTGTGTGTGTGAAATAGCTAATTTAAATAAAGGGTACAAAAACAGTCAAAAAGAATAGTGGGGCCCTGATCATGGGCTCAAGGATCATTCAGAAATCGGATGGCAGATGGAAAGAAGCTGTTCTTGAATCGATGAGTGAGTGCCTTCAGACTTCTGTAGCCTCTTCTTGATGTTACCAATGAGAATTGCCATGTCCTTGTTGGAGGGAGTTTCTTTAATGATTGAGACCGCTTCTTTGAGGCACCGTTCTTTGACGGTGTCCTGGATATTACAGAGACCAGTTCTCATGATGGGACTGACAAAATTTACAACTTTTTGCAGCTTACGAGATCCTTGCAGTTGTCTCGCGTAGCGGACGGCGAGAAAGACTTTATGGTTCAAAAGTTGCTCACGTCAGTTCTTCATGACTGCGGTCAAGCAATTCTCTTTCCATGAAATCCCACGAAGCAAGATCGGTTTACACAATAGCAATTTATACAACTGAACCCTACTATGGTTTGCATATTCGGGTTTAGCTGTGATTTCTCCGTCTTTGACGAGGAGAATCTGTTCTTATAAAATCCAGACAGCTTACCTAATATATATTAATATAACGCCTAGTGATAATATTTTTAATGTAATTCTTCGATTTTGCTAACCTCTATTTAGTTAAATTTAACAGTCCTTAATCATTAAATAACTTTTACTAAAACAGGTAATTGTATTGACTTGCTGGGATTCTATCGTCTGAAACCATTTCTGACTTTTCTTAACGTCGTCAACTGACAGGAACTCCGCAGGACGAGATTTGTATTCACTAGGGAAAAAAAGATTGCTCGAAAGACAGGGTCTGATTCTGCATAGTCTGCATAACTTTGTGATGGGGTAACCTCGTGTTTTTAATAAACTTGATTAATTGTTCAACTAATTGTGAATATTATTGATGGCAGAGCATACACATTAAAAACATTTTGCACAAGGATTCGCATAACGGGCTTTCGTAAAGATGAGGCACACGGGCTGCAAGGCAAGCTGAATAATTTTGATATTACGCCGCACTGCAGGAGACAGAATCCAAAGATAGAACAATAATTGTCTTATTGTTAATCTGTGACCAATTTTGCATCCAATGGGAGGTGCTTGAACTTCTGTTGTGTATGATGTGTATCAATAACTAGGAAATAAATGCCTAATAAATGCATAATTAATGATTATCAATTGTATAGATGAAACGAAATTGATAGATATCTAATACATAATACAACAGGATATAGATTATAAAGAGAATATTTTCATTAATCAGAATTTTATACAGCTGTGGTTAATCCACATTTGTGATAGAAAGATAGAAAATAGGTGCAGGAGTAGGCCATGCGGCCCTCCCAACCTGCACCACCATTCAGTATGATCATGGCTGACCATCCAACTCAGAATCCTGTACCTACCTTCTCTCCATACCCCCTGATTCCGTTAGCCACAAGGGCCATATCTAACTCCCTCTTAAAGTTAGCCAATGAACTGTCCACAACTGTTTCCTGTGGCAGATGAATTCCACAGATTCACCATTCTCTGTCTGAAGACGTTTTTCCTCATCTCTGTCCTAAAAGACTTCCCCTTTATCCTTAAACTGTGACCCATCGTTCTGGACTCCCCCAACATCGGGAACAATCTTCCTGCATCTAGCCTGTCCAATCCCTTTAGAATTCTATACGTTTCAATAAGATCTCCCCTTAGTCTTCTAAATTCCAGCGAGTATAAACCTGGTCGATCCGGTCTTTCATCATATGAAAGTCCCGCCATCCCAGGAATCAATCTGGTGAACTTTCTTTGTACTCCCTCTATGGCAAGAATGTCTTTCCTCAGATTAGACGACCAAAACTGCACGCAATACTCCAGGTGTGGTCTCACCAAGGCCTTGTACAACTGCAGTAGTACCTCCCTGCTCCTGTACTTGAATCCTCTTGCTATAAATGCCGGCATATCATTCGCATTTTTCACGGCCTGCTATACCTGCATGCCCACTTTCAATGACTGGTGTATAATGACACCCAGGTATCGTTGCACCTCCCCTTTTCCTAATCGGCCACCATTCGGATAATAATATGTTTTCCTGTTTTTGCCACCAAAGTGGATAACCTCACATTTATCCACATTAAATTGCATCTGCCATGAATTTGCCCACTCACTTAACCTATCCAAGTCACCCTGCAACCTCTTAGCATTCTCCTCACAGCTAACACTGTCGCCCAGCTTCGTGTCATCCGCAAACTTGGAGCTGCTGCATTAAATTCCCTCGTCTAAGTCATTAATATATATTGTAAACAACTGGGTCCCAGTACTGAGCCTTGCGGTCCCCCACTAGTCACTGCCTGCCATTCTGAAAAAAGTCCCGTTTATTCCCACTCTTTGCTTCATGTCTGCCAACCAATTCTCTATCCGCGTCAATACCATACCCCCAAAACCATGTGCTTTAAGTTTTCACACTAATCCTCTGTGTGGGACCTTGTCAAAAACCTTTTGAAAATCCAAATATACCAGATCCTCTGGTTTTCCCCTATCCGCTCTACTAGTTACATCTTCAAAAAATTCTATCAGATTCGTCAGACATGATATTCCTTTCACATATTCATGCTGACTTTGTCCAATGATTTCACCGCTTTCCAAATCTGCTGTAATCACATCTTTGATAACAGACTGTAGCATTTTCCCCATCACCGATGTTAGGCTAACCGGTCTATAATTCCCTGGTTTCCTCCTCCTTCCTTTTTTTAAAAAGCGGTGTTACAGGAACTAGTCCAGAATCTAAAGAGTTTTGAAAAATTATCACTAATGCATCCACTATTTTTTGGGCTACTTCCTTAAGCACTCTGGGATACAGACCATCTCGCCATAAGGATTTATCTGCCTTTAATCCCTTCAATTTACCTAACACCACTTCCCTACCAGCATGTACTTCCCTCAGTTCCTTCATCTCACTGGACCCTCTGTTCCCTACTATTTCTGGAAGATTATTAATGTCCTCCTTAGTGAAGACAGAACCAAAGTAGTTATTCAGTTGGTCTGCCATGTCCTTGCTCCCCATAATCAATTCACCTGTTTCTGCCTGTAAGGGACCTACATTTGTCTTAACTAATCATTTTCTGTTCACATTTCTATAAAGGCTTTTACAGTCAGTTTTTATGTTCCCTGCCAGTTTTCTCTGATAATCTGTTTTTTCTTTCCTACTTAAGCCCTTTGCCCTCCTCTGCTGAACTCTGAATATCTCCCACTCCTCAGGTTAGCCGCTTTTTCTGACTAATTTGTATGTTTTTCCTTTGGAATTGACACTATCCCTAATTTCCCTTGACAGCCACGGGTGCACTACCTTCCTTGATTTATTATTTTGCCAAATTTGGATGAACAATTGTTGTAGTTCATCCATGCGATCTTTAAATGCTTGCCATTGCATATCCACCGTCAACCCTTTAAGTATCATTTGCCAGTCTTTCTTAGCTAATTCACGTCTCATACCTTCAAAGTTAACCTTATTTAAGTTCAGAACCTTTGTTTCTGAATTAACTATGTCACTCTCCATCTTAATGAAGAATTCTACTATATTATAGTCACTGTTACCCAAGGGGCCTCTCCCGACAAGATTGCTAATAAACGCTTCCTCATTGCTCAGTGCCCAGTCTAGAATGGCCTGTTCTCCTGTTGGTTCCTCGACATGTTGGTTCAAAAAACCATCCCGCACACATTCCAAGAAATCCTCTTCCTCAGCACCCTTACCAATTTGGTTCACCCAATCTATATGTAGATTGAAGTCACCCAATATAATTGCTGTTCCTTTATTACACGCATTTCTAATTTCCTGTTTAATGCCATCCCCAACCTCACTACTACTGTTAAGTGGCCTGTACACAACTCCCACCAGCGTTTTCTTCCCCTTAGTGTTATGCAACTCTATCCATATCGATTCCACATCCTCCAGGCTAATGTCCTTCCTTTCTACTGCATTGATATTATCTCTAACCAGCAATGCTGCCCCACCTCCTTTTCTTTTATGTCTATCCCTCCTGAATATTGAATATCCCTGAATGTTGAGCTCCCATCCTTGGTCACCCTGGAGCCATGTCTCTGTGATCCTAACTATATCGTATTCATGAATAGCAATCTGCACTTTTAATTCATCCACCTTGTTAAGAATGCTCCTTGTATTGACACACAAAGCCTTCAGGCTTGCTTTTACAACTCTCTTCATCCCTCTCTCGCCCTCTGGCAAAAGCCCGCAAAAAGAGCTGCTTCCCGAATCACAAGACACAACAACAATTTCTTATTGGATTGCCACTGAATTCCAAAGTCCCGTTATCTCTAGTCATAACAGAGACATTGCTGCTACAGAGAAGCCATTACCTAAACAGTGGAACATTACACAGAAGCCATTACATAAGCCTTAGCAGTGAAATCGTACAGTGTGTTACATATGCAATATTTGAAGTAGATTCTATGTGAGTGTTTGTATGAATTTTGTATAATGCGCTTTGACGTTTTTCCACGAGGAGTCATCTATCATGAAACTGAGGTTTTCGAAAAACTAAGCAAGAGAATCGACGAGGCAACGCGATAAATGTTTCCTCCATGAAATTTATGGAAGTTTGGTCCATCAAGTTAACTAACGTGGTATCACTGTTGTGGTAGCTATTTCAATAGTAAACTTTATTGTTGATAGGACACAGAGAGTCATAATGTGATAGGACACAGAGAGTCATTGATAGGTTGCAGAAGTGTGCTGAGAAGTGGCAGATGGATTTCCCGGAGAAGTGTGAGGTGGTACACTTTGGAAGGACAAACTCCAAGGCAGAGTACAAAGTAAACGGCAGGATACTTGGGAGTGTGCAGGAGCAGAGGGATCTGGGGGTACATGTCCACAGATCCCTGAAAGTTGCCTAAGAGGTAGATAGGGTAGTTAAGAAAGCTAATGGGGTGTTAGCTTTCATAAGTCGATGGATAGAGTTTAAGAGTCTCGAGGTAATGATGCAGCTCTATAAAACTCTGGTTAGGCTACACTTGAAGTACTGTGTCCAGTGTCCATCTACAATTTGTGAGGGAGGAGGGAAACTCGGAAGTGTCAGTATTACACTTGAACAAAGGGATCTATGCTGCTATGAGGGAGGAGCTAGCCAAAGTTCACTGGAACAATACTCTCTCAAGGATGACAGTGGAACAGCAATGGCAAGTGTTTCTGGGAATAATGCGGAAGGTGCAGGATCAGTTCATTCCAAAGAGGAAGAAAGATCCTAAGAGGAGTAAGGGGAGGCCGTGGCTGACAAAGGAAGTAATGGACAGTATAAAAATAAAAGAGAAGTATAACATAGCAAAGACGAGTGGGAAGCCGGAGGATTAGGAAATTTTTTAAGAGCCACGGAAGGTAACTAAAAAGACAATACGTGGAGAAAAAATGAGGTACGGAGATAAGCTGGACAAGAATATAAAGGAGGATAGTAATAGCTTTTTTAGGTATGTGAAAGGGAAAAAAAAAGTTAAGAACAAAATTGGGCCCTTGAAGACAGAAGCGGGTGAATTTATTATGGGGAACAAGGAAATAGCAGACGAGTTGAACAGGTACTTTGGATCTGTCTTCAGTAGGGAAGACACAAACAATCTCCCAGATGTAATAGGAGCCAAAGGACCCAGGGCAATGGATGAATTGAAGGGAATTTATATCAGGCAGGAAATGGTGTTGGATAGGCTGTTGGGTCTGAAGGCTGATAAGTCCCCGGGACCTGATGGTCTGCATCTCAGGGTATTTAAGGAGGTAGCTTTAGGAATCGTGGATGCATTGGTAATCATTTTCCAATGTTCTATTGATTCAGGATCAGTTCCTGTGGATTGGAGGGTGGCTAATATTGTCCCTCTCTTCAAGAAGGGTAGAAGAGAGAAATCAGGGAATTTTAAAACGGTTAGCCTGACGTCGGTGGTGGGAAAGATGCTGGAGTCAATTATAAAAGATGAAATTACGACACATCTCGATAGCAGTAACAGGATTGGTCTGAGTCAGCATGGATTTACGAAGGGGAAATGGTGCTTGACTAATCTTCTGGAATTTTTTGAGGATGTAACTATGAAAATGGACAAGGGAGATCCAGTGGATGTAGTGTACTTGGACTTTCAGAAAGCCTTTGATAAAGTCCCACATAGGAGATTAGTGGGCAAAATTAGGGCACATGGTATTGGGGGCAGAGTACTGACTTGGATTGAAAATTGGCTGGCTGACAGAAAAAAAAGAGTAGCGATTAACGGGTCCCTTTCGGAATGGCAGGCGGTGACCAGTGGGGTACCGCAGGGTTCAGTGCTGGGAATGCAGTTGTTTACAATATATATTAATGATTTAGATGAGGGAATTAAAAGTAACATTAGCAATTTTGCCGATGAATCAAAGCTGTGTGGCAGTGTGAAATGTGAGGAGGATGTTATGAGAATGCAGAGTGACTTGGACAGGCTGGGTGAGTGGGCAGATGCTTAGCAGATGCAGTTTAATGTGGATAAATGTGAGGTTATCCACTTTGGTGGTAAGAACAGGAAGGCAGATTATTATTTAAATAGAGTCAAGTTAGGAAAAGGGGAAGTACAACGAGACCTAGGTGTTCTTGTGCATCAGTCACTGAAAGCAAACATGCAGGTACAGCAGGCAGTGAAGAAAGCTAATGGCATGCTGGCCTTCATAACAAGGGGAATTGAGTATAAGAGCAAAGAGGTCCTTCTGCAGCTGTACAGGGCCCTGGTGAGACCACACCTGGAGTACTGTGTGCAGTTTTGGTCTCCAAATTTGAGGAAGGACATTCTTGCTATTGAGGGAGTGCAGTGTAGGTTCACCAGGTTAATTCCCGGGATGGCGGGACTGTCATATGTTGATAGATTGGAGCGACTGGGCTTGTATACTCTGGAATTTAGAAGGCTGAGAGGGGATCTTATTGAAATATATAAGATTATTAAGGGATTGGACACGCTGGAGGCAGGAAGCATGTACCCGCTGATGGCTGAGTCCAGAACCAAAGGCCACAGTTTAAGAAGAAGGGGTAGGCCATTTAGAACGGAGGTGAGAAAAAACTTTTTCACCCAGAGTGTGGTGGATATATGGGATGCTGTGCCGCAGAAGGCTGTGGAGGCCAAGTCTCTGGATGCTTTCAAGAAAGAGATGTATAGAGATCTTAAAGACAGCGGAATCAAAGTTTATGGCGATAAGGCAGGAACTGGATACTGATTGTAGATGATCAGCCAAGATCACAGTGAGTGGCGGTGCTGGTGCGATGGGCCGAATGGCCTACTCGTGCAGCTATTGTCTATTGTCTATTGTCAGTTCTGGTCGCCTCACTATGGGAAGCATGTGGAAGCATTGGAAAGGGTACAGAGGAGATTTACGAGGACGCTGCCTGGTTTAGAGAGTATAGATTATGATCAGAGATTAAAAGGGCTAGGGCTTTACTCTTTGGAGCGAAGGGTGATGAGAGGAAACATGATAGAGTTGTACAAGATAATAAGAGGAATAGCTAGAGTGGAAAGCCAGTGCCTCTCTCCCAGGGCACCCCTGCTCAATACAAGAGGACATGGCTTTAAGGTAAGGGGTGGGAAGTTCAAGGGGGATATTAGAGGAAGGTTTTTTACTCAGAGAGTGGTTGGTGCGTGGACTGCGCTGCCTGAGTCAGTGGTGGAGGCAGATACACTAGAGAAATTTGAGAGATTACTGGACAGGTATATGGAGGAATTTAAGGTGGGGGGGTGTTATATAGGAGGCGGGGTTTGATGGTCGGCACAACCCTGTGGGCTGAAGGGCCTGTAATATGCTGTACCATTCTATGCAACTGAGATTTTAGTAAAGCTAAACAAGAGAATTGACGAGGCAACGCGGTAAATGATTCCTCCATGAAATTTATGGAAGTTTGGTCCACAAAATTAACTCACGTGGTATTGCTGTTGGGATAGCTATTTCAATACTAAACTTTATTGTTCATAGGGCACAGAGAGCCATAATGAGGTATTGTTTCTGTCTTTCAGATTTGCGACCGAGGAAAATCATTTTCCTTGCTTCTGTTGTATCGCTTAAATAATTGTGTTGCAATCCAAATATAATGATTAATAGGTCTGTCGATGACATCAAATTACTGATACATTGGTTTGTTAAGAATATTGCCTGCAGTTACAGTTGGAACTAGATCAAATGGTAATGTGCGGAAAGGAATGCCTTTAAGAATTTAACTCAGATGCATGATGTTATATGTTACGAAATTAGAGGAGATCCGAACAGAAATAATTATTACATAGATCTTGAGGTCTTTTGCTGAACATAGAGAGACCGGGGTGAGTACTTTGTTTACCGGCAATGATATGCCAATTAAAATTGGTAGAGGATATTTGCATCATTGGCCAAGGATTCGAGCGTGATTCTGTTGAGCTAAGGCTGTACGCTATCTTCATGCCAATGTGCATCTAAAATTTTATGCAATTATAATCGACGTGATATGTGAATGCTAAAGTTAATCTTGACAGGGTGCAGAAAAGCGTCGGAATGAAATTGCACGAACAGCTGAAGATCTGTGAACAATAGATAAAACTATTATTCACTAAAGCAGACTGAGATGTTACCTTATAGCGTATATAAAAATAATGACTCGTTGCATAGACAAGAACTTCAGCAGCGGGTTAACTTCCGTGCACTGTCTGTCTGGAAAGCAGCGCCTTTCTGCTGCCGAATCAGCTCGGGAAGAACGACACAACAAACTTTTAAAATCGTTAAGTCAGCGAGTTGTTTGTTATGTCCCCCTCTCACTGTGAAACGGGGACACCTCTTGTTCCCTTATTAGGGAGAGAGCGAGCCTGTGATCAGACACATTATCGGGTGCACGTTGTTTTTGGGATACTGTAAGTCTGGGTCTTTATTGATAGTTTGCTGCACGCATGACTGGTCGGTAGACGTTGCTGATGTTTTTTTGTTGGTGGGTGGGGGTTATCGCTGCGTTGCAGCTGCTTGTGGGTGGGAGGGGGAGCTAGATGTTTTTCGGAGTTCAAACGCTTTAACTGCTACTCATACTTTGGGGCACTCCTTTGTTTTCGTCCATATTTGCGAAGAAACAATAATTTCATGATGTATACTGATGACATTTCTGTGATATTAAACCTACCCATTAAGATAAGGGAAATCTAAAGTCTCCAACAGAAACGCTGCTGGAACTAAGCACATGGTCTGTCCGCTCATGCAAATGAGTAAACGATTCGGCGAACCTTTCATGGAACAGTATGGAAAGGGACAGTCACCTGAATGGAAAGATGGGAGGTGGTGAGGAAACACAGCTAGAAGTTGATAGGTGAGAACAAGTGGGTGGGGAAACTATAGAGATGCATAGAAGGAATCTGACACGAAAGGGTAGTGTCACTTCAGAGAAATGGAAGTTCACGGGGTCAATATCACAAATGACCTGACTTGGTCCAACCAAGCAGAGTCCACTGTCAAGAAGGCCGACCAGCGCCTTTACTTCCTGAGAAAGCTAAATAAATTTGGCCTGTCCCCTAAAACCCTCACTAATTTTTTATAGATGCACCATAGTAAGCATTCTTCTAGGGTGCATCACAACCTGGTATGGAAGTTGTCCTGCCTAAGATCGGAAGAAGCTGCAGAAGATAGTGAACACAGCCCAGCACATCACACAAACCAATCTTCTGTCCTTGGACTCACTCTACACCGCACGCTGTCGGAGCAGTGCTGCCAGGATAATCAAGGACACGACCCACCCAGCCAACACACGTTTCGTCCCTCTTCCCTCTGGGAGAAGGCTCAGGAGCTCGAAGACTCGTACGGCCAGATTTGGGAACAGCTTCTTTCCAACTGTGATAAGACTGCTGAACGGATTCTGACCCGGATCTGGGCCGTACCCTCCAAATATCCGGACCTGCCTCTCGGTTTTTCTGCACTACCTTACTTTCCCTTTTCTATTTATTATCTATAATTTATTGTTTTATTGTATTTACTATCGATTTGTACTTCAGGGGCGTGAAGGGCAGAAACAAATATCGCTGTGATGATTGTACGCTCTAGTATCAATTGTTTGGCTTAAATGAAGTAAAGTAAAGAAAGTGGAGGGATAGCAAGGAATGCGCTAGGTAGGTGAGAAGCCATAAGAGGCCAGAATGCGGAACTGAAGACGAGGGGAGGGGAAGCGACTTCTTTTAACTCCAAGGAAAAATCCATATTTATGCCTTCGGCATAAAATCTGCAAGACCGGCAGACAAGGTTTTGTTACTTCACCCGGAATGTGTCCACATCGTGGCACAAGTGGACGGTCATGTTGCAGTGGGAGTTGGAATTAAATTGTTGGCCTGTCAGGAAGTTCTGTTGCGAGAGTGAAAAATGAACTGCACATTGACGAGGTCTCACTGATGTAGCGGAGGCAACAGAGAAACAACAGTTACAATAGACGACCAGAGCATTTCATAGGTGAAATGTTACCTTACCTGGAAGGACTCGTTGCAGCCTTTAATGGAGGGGAGGAAGAAGGTGAATGAACAAGTGCAGAATTTTGGCTGCTTGCAGGGATAAATGCCCAGAGAAAGATCAGAGGAGAGGGATAACTGGTGAAGGGCACTACGGACGGGGCGATGTCTGTGGAAAGAGCCGTGTGCCTACTTAGAACGGGAGGCATAAAAATTAATTTAGTGCTAGGGGACCTTTAGACATGGAAGATGATATCTGTAATCTGTCAAGTAGGGTGCCGTGCACAATCCTTATTTGATGGAGACAGACGTGAGAGAGCGGAGGAACATCTGGAGAAAATTCTGAAATGTTTTCTTCGCTGCCGCTGCTACTGTGTGATCCGGAATCTCCGGAGGGGAAGGCCCCGAGTCATTGGCTTTGCTTATTGCTCGGCGGCCGGGACGGGGTCCAACCTCTGCGCAAAGACGGTGCTCGGTGCTCGGCATCGAAGGGCTGGTCGGAGCCTCGAAGTTTTCGGACGGACTCAGAGTCGGCTGTGGTCAGGTGTTTCCAATGCGCCGACAGTTGTCGGTGCCTGGAAATTTCTGGCAGGCAGAGTTTCTCCCTTTTCCCGCCTGCTATCGGGGACTATCGGGACTCGATAGGAACTTTGAGACTCCTTTCACCGTTCCCATGGTCTGCTCTTTATCAAAATATGGTATTGCTTTGCACTGCTGTAACTATATGTTATAATTATGTGGTCTTGTTAGTGTTAGTCTTTGTTTTTTCCTGTTTTTTTCGTGATATCACTCTGGAGGAACATTGTATCCTTTCTTAATACATGCATGCATTTCCAAATGACAATAAACGAAGGCAGAGTGTCCTCATAATCTAATACAATAATCTAATCCAATCGAATGTAGTCAGTCTTGACTTAACTTAATTACCGCGTTTGCATTCATCACCTTTGTACAATTCTAAATAAGAAATATTGAAAGTGGACTGCTATTTTTAGCCATGGTCTCTTCGTCGAAAATCTTGACTTAATTTCATCAGATTTATTTCATGTTTGAAGTATTTGTCTTTTATATAGAATGATTACATCGTTTTTTTTTCTATACACGTTTTTCAGTGAATACTTGGCTCCACCATGGAGTGACGATGGGGAAGTAAAAGTACTTTTTTATAAATCTTTTTCCTGGTATTCCCTTTGAGCAAAATTAATGATGCTTTTGGGATTCCGATGCAAACGTCACCATATCTAGAATTAAAGATGATTATGATGATGATGATGATGACGATGATGATGATGATAATAATGATAATAATAATAATAATAATAATAATAATAATAATAATAATAATAATAACAATAATGTTTTTACTTTTTTCCTTAATTATAATCATACTTCATGTCTTTGGTATCATACCATAAGAAAGATAATATTATTTCCTCTGGTTAAAAGTGGATATAAAAATAATAGGAATAAACGTGTTAAGAATCTATTATCTGGCCTTAATTAACCACCAAAGAGAGAAAGTAATTTTGATACTCAGTTCCGATATCCCATTATGAAACTTGAACGTGGAAAACAATGTCATCTGTTTGAGAACCAATTGGGACTTTATATACAATGAAAGCAAGAGGAATTCGCTGCCCATTGCTCAAATGTTCTTTTTCCTAACTGTGCTTCATATCCTCCTCAGACCACCGAGTTCCAAGATTGGTGTCCGGAAATGATGAATGCTCTGGAAGACTGGAAGTGCAGTTTGGAGAAACCTGGAAAACGGTGTGTGATCTGCACTGGGATATGGATGATGCCAGCGTGTTGTGCCGTCAGCTTCAATGCGGAGTCGCTGTTGCTGTGCGGGGAGAAGCTTATTTTGGGGAAGGAACAGGACATATATGGTCTAATGCCTCTGAATGTCAGGGTAATGAGTCGAGGCTGTGGGACT
The DNA here is from genome assembly GCF_963921235.1 of Mobula hypostoma. Lineage (NCBI taxonomy): Eukaryota > Metazoa > Chordata > Chondrichthyes > Myliobatiformes > Myliobatidae > Mobula > Mobula hypostoma. The sequence continues at coordinate 40,491 of NW_026948222.1, forward strand.
GTCCATTTTCTTCAGGAGCTCATCGTTGCACCCATGAGAATGATGTCAGTGTGATCTGCTCTGGTGAGTACCTAGGATCCAGATATCTGTTATCGACATTTTTCCCATTAACGATTTGCAAATTGCATCAGCAGAGGACAGTTCGATATCATTTTCATCGGACATTGACGGACAGATTAAGAGGGTGATATTGCTGGAAGAATAAACATAGAAACATAGAAAATAGGTGCAGGAGTAGGCCATTCGGCCCTTCGAGCCTGCACCGCCATTTATTATGATCATGGCTGATCATCCAACTCAGAACCCCGCCCCAGCCTTCCCTCCATACCCCCTGACCCCCGTAGCCACAAGGGCCATATCTAACTCCCTCTTAAATAAAGCTAATGAACTGGCCTCAACTGTTTCCTGTGGCAGAGAATTCCACAGATTCAACACTCTCTGTGTGAAGAAGTTTTTCCTAATCTCGGTCCTAAAAGGCTTCCCCTCTATCCTCAAACTGTGGCCCCTCGTTCTGGACTTCCCCAACATCGGGAACAACCTTCCTGCATCTAGCCCAGATCATCCAGTCTTTCTTCATATGAAAGTCCTGCCATCCCAGGAATCAATCTGGTGAACCTTCTTTGTACTCCCTCTATGGCAAGGATATCTTTCCTCAGATTAGGGGACCAAAACTGCACACAATACTCTAGGTGTGGTCTCACCAAGGCCTTGTACAACTGCAGTAGTACCTCCCTGCTCCTGTACTTGAATCCTCTTGCTATAAATGCCAGCATATCATTCGCATTTTTCACGGCCTGCTATACCTGCATGCCCACTTTCAATGACTGGTGTATAATGACACCCAGGTCTCGTTGCACCTCCCCTTTTCCTAATCGGCCACCATTCAGATAATAATCTGTTTTCCTATTTTTGCCACCAAAGTGGATAACTTCACATTTATCCACATTAAATTGCATCTGCCATGAATTTGCCCACTCACCCAACCTATCCAAGTCACCCTGCATCCTCTTAGCATCCTCCTCACAGCTAACACTGCCACCCAGCTTCGTGTCATCCGCAAACTTGGAGATACTGCATTTAATTCCCTCATCCAAGTCATTAATATATATTGTAAACAACTGTGACAGCACTGAGCCTTGCGGTACCCCACTCGTCACCGCCTGCCATTCTGAAAAGGTTCCGTTTATTCCTACTCTTTGCTTCCTGTCTGCTAACCAATTCTCCACCCACACCAATACCTTACCCCCAATACCGTGTGCCTTAAGTTTGCACACTAATCTCCTGTGTGGGACCTTGTCAAAAGCCTTTTGAAAATCCAAATATACCACATCCACTGGTTCTCCCCTATCCACTCTACTAGTTACATCTTCAAAAAATTCTATGCGATTCGTCAGACATGATTTTCCTTTCACAAATCCATGCTGACTTTGTCCGATCATTTCACCGCTTTCCAAATGTGTTGTTATCACATCCTTGATAACTGACTCCAGCAGTTTCCCCACCACCGACGTTAGGCTAACTGGTCTATAATTCCCCGGTTTCTCTCTCCTTCATTTTTTAAAAAGTGGACTTACATTAGCCACCCTCCAATCCTCAGGAACTAGTCCAGAATCTAACGAGTTTTGAAAAATTATCACTAATGCATCCACTATTTCTTGGGCTACTTCCTTAAGCACTCTAGGATGCAGACCATCTGGCCCTGGGGATTTATCTGCCTTCAATCGCTTCAATTTACCTAACACCACTTCCCTACTAACATGTATTTCGCTCAGTTCCTCCATCTCACTGGACCTTCTGTCCCCTACTATTTCTGGAAGATTATTTATGTCCTCCTTAGTGAAGACAGAAACAAAGAAATTATTCAATTGGTCTGCCATGTCCTTGCTCCCCATAATCAATTCACCTGTTTCCGTCTGCAGGGGACCTACATTTGTCTTTACCAGTCTTTTCCTTTTTACATATCTATAAAAGCTTTTACAGTCCGTTTTTATGTTCCCTGCCAGTTTTCTCTCATAATCTTTTTTCCCCTTCCTAATTAAGCACTTTGTCCTCCTCTGCTGAACTCTGAATTTCTCCCAGTCCTCAGGTGAGCCACTTTCTCTGGCTAATTTGTATGCTTCTTCTTTGGAATTGATACTATCCCTAATTTCTCTTGTCAGCCGCGGGTGCACTACCTTCCTTGATTTATTCTTTTGCCAAACTGGGATGAACAATTGTTGTAGTTCATCCATGCAACCTTTAAATGCTTACCATTGCATATCCACCGTCAATCCTTTAAGTGTCATTTGCCAGTCTACCTTAGCTAATTCCCGTCTCATACCTTCAAAGTTACCCCTCTTTAAGTTCAGAACAATTGTTTCTGAATTAACTATGTCACTCTCCATCTTAATGAAGAATTCCACCATATTATGTCCACTCTTACCCAAGGGGCCTCTCACGACAAGATTGCTAATTAACCCTTCCTCATTGCTCAAAACCCAGTCCAGAATAGCCTGCTCTCTAGTTGGTTCCTCGACATGTTGGTTCAAAAAACCATCCCGCATACATTCCAAGAAATCCTCTTCCTCAGCACCTTTACCAATTTGGTTCACCCAGTCTACATGTAGATTGAAGTCACCGATTATAACTGCTGTTCCTTTATTGCACACATTTCTAATTTCCTGTTTAATACCATCTCCGACCTAACTACTGCTGTTAGGTGGCCTGTACACAACTCCCACCAGCGTCTTCTGCCCCTTAGTGTTATGCAGCTCTACCCATTTTGATTCCACATCTTCCCGGCTTATGTCCTTCATTTCTATTGCGTTAATCTCTCCTTTAACCAGCAACGCCACCCAACCTCCCCTTCCTTCATGTCTATCCCTCCTGAATATTGAATATCCCTGAACGTTGAGCTCCCATCCCTGGTCACCCTGGAGCCATGTCTCTGTGATCCCAACTATATCATAATCATTAATAACAATTTGCACTTTCAATTCATCCACCTTATTACGAATACTCCTTGCATTGACACACAAAGCCTTCAGGCGCTCTTTTACAACTCTCTTAGCCCTTATACAATTATGCTGAAAAGTGGCCCTTTTTAATGCCTATTGACTTCAATTTGGGTTTCGACAAAAGAAATTAACATATTTGAAGATTTCAATAAATTGAAACAAATATCACCAACAAAAGCGTAGCATGCAGCGTTATTATAAATTAAACAATCATTATTGCAGTAGAAAATATATAAAAAATGAAAAATGGTGTTTCCTTGAGAAATTGAGTGCGAAGTACATGCCGGAAATTTTTTCCTCACGCCTTTCAAATTCTATCATACACCTTAATGTGAAAATTAATAATTCGAAGAAATTTAATGATACTGAATTTTGTCATGTGCCTAAATACAGACATAAAACTGATTAAGTGTTAAAATGCGCAGCAGGCTCTGTAGCTATATAATGGCTATCTCTATTAACAAAAAGCAATCAAATATTGTTTATTTCCGTACTGATACTTTGATGGATTATTGAATATTGCCCGAAACATTTCTCCTTTCTTCTTTAAGGAAACACACAGATGAATTGGTGCGGAACCGTAGATAAATACAAACCATTGTTTTTGCAGCACAACTTCCCAGCATGTATTTGCACCAGTATAGAATATACATGATTATAGCGAGATAACTTGTTGCAAAAGCGTCGAAATTTACTGCTACAAATTCAGCCATAACGACTGTAAAAATGACAAAATCCCCCGCAGAAGAGTAAATAAAATATCAACTATATAGCTGATAGTTGAACGACAGATGGCTTGTGAATTCCCCATAGTTTATAATCATCAGCGTACACTTTGTTAGCCCTAACGTGAATAACATTAGGTTGCTTATGAACCTAAGAAATGAGTCGTCAGTGAAGGAGACAAACAGAATTAAAGAATTGAAAATACACTTGGACTAAGATGTTAACTGTCCTGTGCTGTCACCAGTGGGATCATCAGTTGATTCTCCACCTGTCTTCCGGAGTTTCGGCCCGCTTATGATCCAGACTCCCTCGAGGTGGTGGGCCAGCAGTGCTAAAGCATCACCTCCCACTGGTGAACTTAAAAACTTGGCAAACAACAGGAATACTGCAGATGCTGGAAATTCAAGCAACACACATCAAAGTTGCTGGTGGACGCAGCAGGCCAGGCAGCATATCTAGGAAGAGGTACAGTCGATGTTTCAGGCCGGACTAACTGATGGAAGAGTTAGTAAGAGATTTGAAAGTGGGAGTGGGAGGGGGAGATCCAAAATGATAGGAGAAGACAGGAGGGGGACGGATGGAGCCAAGAGCTGGACAGGTGATCGGCAAAAGGATACGAGAGGATTATACACACATTCTTTCTCTCACTCTCCTTTTTCTCCCTCTGTCCGTCTGGCTATACGCCTTGCCCATCCTCTGGGTTCCCCCCTCCACCCTTCGTCTTTCTTCCAGGACCTCCTGTCCCATGATCCTCTCGTATCCCTTTTGCCTATCACCTATCCAGCTCTTGGCTCCATCCCTCCCCCTCCTGTCTTCTCCTATCATTTTGCATCTCCCCCTCCCCCTCCAACTTTCAAATCCCTTACTCACTCTTCCTTCAGTTAGTCCTGACGAAGGGTTTCGACCTGAAACGTCGACTGCACCTCTTCCTATAGATTCTGCCTGGCCTGCTGCGTTCACCAGCAACTTTGATATGTGTTGCTTAAAAACTTGGCATCTGCCTCTATCAGAGTTGTTCCATTCCAACAGATAGTCTACTCTTCGGGTGCCTATGTAACTTACTGAAGGGTTTGCAAAAGATGTATAACATATAACCATATATCCATACAACAATTACAGCAGGGAAACAGGCCATCTCTGCCCTTCTAGTCCGTGCCAAACTCTTACTCTCACCTAGTCCCACCGACCTGCACTCAGCCTGTAACCCTCCATTCCTTCCCTGCCCATATATCTATCCAACTTAACTTTAAACGAAAACATCGAACCTGCCTCAACTACTTCTGTTGGAAACTCGTTCCACACAGCTACCACTCTCGGAGTAAAGAAGTTCCCCCTCATGTTACTCCTAAACTTTTGCCCTTTAACTCTCAACTCATGTCCTCTTGTTAGAATCTCCCCCACTCTCAATGGAAAAAGCCTATCCACGTCAACTCTGTCTATCCCTCTCATAATTTTAAATACCTCTATCAAGTCCCCCTCAACTTTCTACGCTCCAAAGAATAAAGACCGACTGGAATAAATATGCTGTCCAACTATCTGCCCCTCTGGACGTATTTGGTCCACACCCATGCTGATCCTGTCTCTGCTGCCTCAGCTACAGCCCTGCTGGTTGCCTTGATCTCTCTTCTAGTAAAGCCGAGGTCACGCAGCCACTTCTGGAAAGTGAACGCAATAAAGCCACGGCAACCTACTTCGAATGGATAGCATGAGACATTCCCCCGTCTGTCGCTGCACTCTGACATTAATTCTGCATACTTGGTTAACTTGTGCTCATGGGCTTCAACGCTCTTGTTTTCACAGTGGACTGTGAGTTCACGAATAACCACTTCTCTACTGGTGTCAGACCATGCCATTATATCTGGGCGCAATATGGTGAAAGTTATTTGCCTCGGGAAATTGCCTTTCCCATCCAGGTCAGCATTGACACACCAGTCATTGGCTGAATAAAGTCTGCTTGATCGTGGGCTTGGGCTGTACACCCTTGACTTGGAGCCTCCTTTCACAAATGATATGCGGTGTTCTGTGCAGCATGGGGCATGAGATAAGTTGTTCTGCAGTACTCTCTGCTCAACCGCTTCTGTTACAACTTTGAGAACGTTGTTATGTCTCCAAGTGTACATGGCGCAGGAAGGATTGACTCTGCATGCAATCAAAATATGTTGAAGTGTTCCCTTCTCGCCGCAAGCAGCACATCTGTCTGTCTTATCTTCATGCCAGGTGCTGAGGTTGGCAGGTGTTGGGAGCAGATCGTACTCTGCTCTACATAGAAAAGAAACGCGGAGCGGTTCCATCTGCCACAGAACATTCCAAGATAGATGTCGTTGTTCAACGCTTTCCCATCAGGTCCAAGCCCTCAGTTTGGCCAGGCCAGCTGTTTTAGCTAACCTCTTCTCCTCATCTGCCTGTCGTATTTCTCGCGTTACAAGCTCACGGCGTCCCTCACCTGTAGAAGACAACCACCACCTGTGGGCTGTCCAGCCAAGTCCCTGGCGGCCTAGCTGGGTAGCCCCAACCACCTCCTTGTCCTTCAATCTAGACTCTGCCTCATCAATTGCTGCATGGGCTGACAACTTCGTGCCTGGTCTCACAACCGGCTGGGTGTTCTTGATGACAGGGTCTTTTGAGTCTCGAAGCATCATGAATATCTTACCTTGGATACCTGGACCTCTTCAACAAGGGATTACACTGGGACGGTAAGCTTTGTCGGGGTACTATGGATTGCAGAATTGGTGAGGCTGCTCGGTACTCTAAGCCACTTCTTCACATACCTGTTGATCTTCCGTTCCATTGCATAACGATTGTAAACATGATAAAAAAAACCTCAGCAGAAGAATAAATAAAACATCAACTATATGGCTGCTAGTTCAATGACAGATGCCTTGTGAATTCCCCGTAATTTATAATCATCAGCGGACATTTTTGGGGGGCATAACGTGAATGACAACTTGAAAGTTGCTTATTAACCTCAGAAATGAGTCGTCAGTGAAAGAAACCAACATGAAAATAGATAATGGAAAAGTGCAAAGAAAATATACATCTAGAGAAAATCGAAAATGCCCCTTCTGAGTGCACAATATCTGATTGCACGAAGTATCCTCAAATATTAGATGTAAATAGATAGATAAGACAGATAGATAAATAAATAAATATGATGCATATGCATATCGTCCACTGAGTGGGCAAGAACAGCATGGGTGGAATATGGTGCTGAATAATGGTATTTTCAACTTCGACAAAATATAACATTTAGAGTGATGGGCATGAAACCGTGAACGATCAACAAAATCAGGAGTACTGAAGAGAGATCAGGCAAGGAAACACCTTTTCACCTGCATGGCCCAATGTTTGAAACAATGGCATTGATTTTGTTATAAACCTACAAAAACGCGAGATTCCTGTCGTGGTGTATGTAGATTATTCACAAAAAATGCATTGGAAAAAATGATTATGTGTCAATCAGATAAAAAAAAAACGGTCTGCATCGTGTCATACTCTTAATTTCGCGAAGCTCTGCCGAGCAGATGCCCTGGATAGCGGTCCGATCCTGTGCAATTCTTTTAATTAGTTTATGTTGATATTAATTAACTGAATTCAATTATTAATACAACAGGGAATTCTGTAGCACGACTCGTTGATGGGGACAGCAGATGCTCTGGCCGGGTGGAAATTCAGCACGGGGACCAGTGGGGAACACTTTGTGATGAATACTTCAGCTTGGAAGATGCTGCCGTGGTCTGTGAACAGCTACAGTGTGGTGCAGTAAAGGCAACTCCCAGAGATGCATACTTTGGCACAGGAAACGGGCCGGTGTGGAAGGATAACTACATTTGTTTGGGCAATGAGTCCCGATTAGCTGATTGCCAAGTCTCAGCGTGGAGTCGGATCAGTTGTTCGCATGGAAATGACGCCAGCCTGATCTGCACCGGTGAGTTGTTGAAACATTAGTCTGAATGAAACCTTTCTTTGGTCGTAGAGATATCCATAACAGAGACAAAAAGAAAAGAAAAAAGAAACAATCGAATGTATCCAAAGTTTTCTGGCAAAACTATATCACGGATCTAAATTTTTGCGGCAACAGTCTGCGTTTGCAATTCGGACTGTTTTATTTTGGATACTTAGACCTTGAGTACACAGTGAATAAAACTAAAATTTGAGGAGAAATTATTGGAAAGTGCAGAGAATTATGTCAATTGGTGTTTCCAGATAGTAATTTTTGTACCATTTTAAAATCTGTAAAAATAAAGATGTAATATTTGCAGGTGAGTTAAGTCATATTATAAACTGTTGAAAAAGAATAATGAATTATATTAAAATTTTAAATGGCTCTCTTTATGTTCGGCGAGTAAGAATAATACCTGGGACCTCTACGTGTGTGTCTTTTTTTTATCCTGCGGAGGGAGAAGAGATGTTAAGTGGCTTCTGGGGTGATTGGCTTGTAGGAAATCAGTGTATAAACTAATATTTGCCGCTAATAGCTGAAAGTATCTGGAATACATTGAGTACTTATTAACTGTTTTACACAATCTCATCCATATTGTAGATGAAATGTGGTCTGTGCGGCTGACCGAAGGGGAAAGCCGCTGCGACGGCCAGGTGGAGGTTTATGATAATGGCAGATGGAGCAGAATACAGGATAACTTTTGGACTATCAATGAAGCCAACGTCGTCTGTAAGCAACTGCGTTGCGGTGTGGCCACATCCTCCTACATCGCCTCTGGGTACAGAGGGAAAGAAGGGCCCGTGTGGGTGACCGACCTTCAGTGTGAAGGAAGCGAATCTCATCTCCAAAATTGCAGTGCTTCCATATTCAATCGGTCTTTCTCTGACTTCATCGGCGTTGGCGTCCTGTGTTCAGGTGAATAGCATGAAAAGTGGAAATTGTAATTTGTAATATAGTGTGACTATTAATTATATATAGAGCTAAATTTAGAAATACTGACACTTGCAGGTATTTATATCTCCATTTGTCTCCTCAAATCGGTGTTGACAATCATATTTCCCCTTGCAGGGTTTCCAATTTATATACCCACCCACAGCTCCTAAGGCAGCTCCGCTCCTGAAATGTACGTGCGAATTTATTGTAATCAATTAACCTACTAGCTAGTACAAGGTGGGAAGGTGCATAGAAAACTGAACACGATCAATAAAAACGCATTTATCTGGGCAAAATGTGCAAAATTCGCATAGAAATTCAGCATATATTCTGCTTCTTCGGAACTACAAATTTGCTGCATATTTTTTCAACGATTCATTCATAATTTAGAATATATACTGAACGGGATCGTCTTGGCAGTTCAACAATTTTGCTATTGATTACAATTAAATACCAGGAGTTCTACCTGCCTTCTTTCTCTCTGTCTCTCTCTCTCTCTCTCTCTCTCTCTCTCTCTCTCACGCACACACACACACACACACACACACAGACATTATTTCTTTCTTTCTCTCTCTCTCTCTCTCTCTCTCTCTCTCTCTCTCTCTGCCCCCGCCCCCTCTTGCTTCTTCCCTCAGTATTATTGCTATCCCTTGTTTATCATTTTCCAAATCAGACTTCCATTCAGGTCTGAAAATATGATGATTTAAGTTAAAGCAATGACACAATCAAGAGCCGTGGGGTACTGTTACAGTTTGGCCAGACCCCACTTGGTCTACTCTGTTAAGTTCTGGTCACCTTACTGCAGAGTAAATGCGGAAACTATCGACAGAGTGCAAAGGAGATTTACGAGGGTTTTGCCTAGATTGGAGAGTGTGCCTTATGAGAATAGGTTGCGTGAATTCGGCTTTTTCTTTTTGGAGTGACGGGGGATGAGAGGTGACCTGATAGAGGTGTATACAATGATTATAGGAAATATATTTTGGGTCATTTGTTCGGAGTTAAATGGTACTACAACGGGGTATTGTTTTAAGGTTCTTTGGAGTAGATACAGAGGGGGTGGAAGGGGTAAGTTTTTTACAGAGTTTGATGGGTGCATGAAATGCACTGCCGATGATGGATGGGGATACAATAGGGTCTTTTCAGAAACTCTTAGATAGGTACATTATGTTTAGAAAAATAGACGACTATGTGTTAGGGCATTTATAGGCAGTTTATAGAGAAGGTTACCTGCCAGGTATAACTGTTTTCTTCGTTCTGTGCTCTAAAAAGAGGAAATTGAGCATTTAGTTGAACAAGGAAAGGATTCTGGAGGGGGAATTTAAGAGAAGAAATTTGCAAAGAAGTGCAAAACGAGGCGATGGTACTGACGCCTGGCATTATTTCTGATCGGAACCATTAGGGATAAAGACTCAAATAAATGTTCAGATACGACGGAAATAATTGCATTTTACTTCTAATATTTTTCGCTACATCTTTTAATTAAATAGTTTGGTGATATTTTTGTCCGCGTACTAATACCATTTTTCATGGATTTTTTTTTTCTGTGCATCAGTATGTCTAGTCGCCAGGAGTGTCGGAGAGAGATCAATTTTGTGATATTAATTCTGAACCAACATTAATTGTTTGTTATTATTGGAACACCATCATTTATAATAGAATCCAACACTTTCCAAACCACTGACGATCGGTAAACTGGACTATAGTTCTCTTTCCTTTGCCTTCCTCCCTTCTTATAGTGATATTTGCAATCTTCCTCTCCTCCAGGACCATGCCAAGGTAGATACTTTAGATAGAAAATAGGTGCAGGAGAAGGCCAACCGGCCCTTCGAGCCTGCACCGCCATTCAGTATGATCATGGCTGATCATTCAACTCAGAAATGCTTTCTCTTCATACCCCCGATCCCTTTAGTGACAGGGGCCATATCTAACTCCCTCTTAAATATAGCCAATGAACTGGTCTCAATTGCTTCCTGTTTTGGAGAATTCCAGAGACTCACCACTCTCTGTGTGAAGAAGTTTTTCCTCATCTCCGTCCTAAAAGGCTTCCCCTTTATCCTCAAACTGTGACCACTCGTTCTGGACTTCCCCAATATCGGGAACAATCTTCCTGCATCTAGCCCGTCCAATCCCTTAGAATGTTATACGTTTCAATAAGATCCCCCCTCCGTCTTCTAAATTCCAGCGAGTATAAGCCTAGTGGATCCAATCTTCCATCATATGAAAGTCCTGCCATCCCAGGAATCAATCTGGTGAACCTTCTTTGTACTCCCTACATGGCAATATTGTCTTTCCTCAGATTAGGGGACCAAAACTGCACACAATACTCCAGGTGTGGTCTCACCAAGGCCTTGTACAACTGCAGTAGAACCTCCCTGCTCCTGTACTCGAATCCTCTTGCTATGAATGCCAGCATACCATTCGCCTTTTTCACCGCCTGCTGTACCTGCATGCCCGCTTTCAATGACTGGTGTACAATACACCCAAGTCTTATTGCACCTCCGTTTTTTCTAATCGGTCACCATTCAGATAATAATCGGTTTTACTGTTCTTGCCACAAAAGTGGATAACCTCACATTTATCCACATTAAATTGCATCTGCCATGAATTTGCCCAGTCACCTAACCTATCCAAGTCACCCTGCATCCTCTTAGCATCCTCCACACAACTCACACTGCCGCCCAGCTTCGTGTCATCTGCAAACTTTGAGATGCTGCATTTAATTCCCTCGTCTAAATTATTAATATATATATAAGGTGAAGTGATTCTTGAAAGGTCACGACCAAAGCATCTGTAATCTGTTCTGCAACCTCTCTCCGAATTCTGGGATATAGTCCATTTGGTCCAGGTGACTTCAGACCTTTGAGTTTGCCAAGCATTTCTCCTTTGAAATGACACTCTCTCCTGCGAACTGATATTCACAGGTTACTAGCACACAGCTGGTGCCTTCACAGTACACCCCAGATGCAAAGTACATATTAAGCTCATCTGCCAATTTTTATCTCAAATTCCCACCTCATCAGTGTCATTTTCCCGTGGTCTAATACGAGCGTTCATCTTCCTTTCCCTGTTCATACAACTGAAAAAAACACAACTTACGGTATCCAGTTTTGAATATTATCGGCTAGTCTGCGCTCATAGTTCATGTTTCTTTTATAGCTTTTTTGGATACTTTTTGTTGAAATTTTAAGAGCTTCCCAATCATCCAATTTCCGACTCAATTTTTCTACTTCAAATACCATTTCCTTGGCTTTTATGCAGTCCATAACTTCCTTTTGCCAGACACAGTTGCCTACCCCTGCCAATTGAGTATTTCTTCCTTTGTGCGACATATCTACCCTGGCTGTCCTGCCCTGAAATTCCAGCCTTTTCTCATCTGCTGTCATCGCCGCCAGAACATTCCTTCGATCCACCTGAGCAATTCTTAATTTGTCGTTCGTGTAATTTATATATTCGGATATATAACTGAGGAAAACTGACGTTCCATGACCAGACCGGATTTCGGTAAATCTGATTTCGTGGTCGCCCTTATCGTACCTGCAGACAAGCAGACAAGCTCTATATATTTGGACAGCAAAGGGGACGTCGGGTGAGGCAAAAGCGACGGCTATGGGATGCTTCTCTCCGGAGGACTGAGCAGAGTTGAAGAACATATCTATGTATCTGAATGAAAACACCGAGGTTCTCACATACTTCATATAATTAATTATAGATGAGTGTGGACGTACAGAATCACTCAGAATCTTTCGCAAAACGAAAAATTAGATGAAACATGAGATTCGCAATCCGGCGAGGACCGGATAAGAGGCATACAAGACCGGTGAGCAAGAAAGTTACAGGTGGCCGTAGTACTTTATGCAGGAAGAAATGTAAAAGGAGAAGGGGATTTCCACACTAAGCATGAACCATAGAAACATAGAAACATAGAAAAGCTACAGCATAATAACAGCTGCTTCGACCCACAAAGCAGTGCCGAAAATGTCCTTACCCTAGAAATTACATTGAGTTACCTATAGCCCTCTATTTTCCTGAGCTCCATGTACCTGTCCAGGAGTCTCTTAAAAGGCCCTATCGTTTTCGTCTCCACCACCGTCGCCGGCAGCCGATTCCAAACACTCACCACTCTCTGCGTTAAAAAAAAACAATTGACCCATGTCATCTCCTCTGTAACTAGCCCAGGCAACATCCTTGTAAGTCTCCTCTGCATCCTTTCTATGCTTTTCACATTTTTGCTGTAGTGAAGCGACCAGAACTGAGCACAGTACTTCAAGAGGGGTCTGACCAGGTTCCTATATAGCTGCAACATTACCTGTCGGCTCCCAAACTCAGTCCTACGATTTATGAAGGCCAATGCACCGTGATCTTACTTAACCACAGAGTCAAACTGCACAGCACTCTGATTGTCTAATGGACTCGGACCCCAAATTTCCTCTGATACTCCGCCCTGCCAATAGTCTTACCATTAATATTATATTCTGCTATTGTATTCGATCTACCTACCAAAATGAACCATCTTACATTTATCTAAGTTGAACTCTATCTGCCACTTCTCAGCCCAGTTTTACATCCTATCAATGTACCGCTGTAACCTCTGACAACCCCCCACACTATCCACAACACTCCCAACCTTTGTGTCATCAGCAATATTACTCACCCATCCCTCCACTTCCTCATTCACAGCATTTATAAGATTCACGAAGAGTAGGGGTCCAACAGATCCCTGAGGCACCCCGCTGGTCACTGAATCCACAAAGCAGTGTCCCCTTGGATCCCCTGTATCATTATTTTCTCATTAAGCCTTTTATCGTATACTTTTTTAAATGCCTTGCTGAAATCCATGAAGGAAGCTCGACCATTTTGGACGGGTTTGCACAAAGTAAAATCAAGCGACGTAGTGGAGAAAAGCTTCGCTTCCAGATGGGCTCAATCCACTTTATGCCCGCTTTGACTGTCAGAACATGGACGAGCCATCAAGTATTCCCGGAGCCCCCGATAATTCTGTGATTCAAGTCTGTGAGGCTGACATGCAGTTAGCGTTCATGAGGGTAAACTCACCAAAAGCATACGGCCCAGAAGGGATAGCTGGCCAACTAGTTCAGAACTGAGCTGATCAACTGCCTATCGTGCTCTTTCGCATCTTGCTTCGGCAGTCTGATGTGGTCACCAACTTCAAGTATACTTCACATACTGGTTTCTTAGGAGAACCTGATGATCTGCCTGAATAACTATCTGTCAGTTACAATGGCAGCAACAATGAGGAAGTGTTTTAAGAATTTGCTAATGGGACATATGAACGTCTGCCTCAGAGGAGACTTGGCCGGCCCAAATTTGCCGACCGGAGCAACAGGTCCACTAAAGATGCCAACTCACTGGCTCTTCATACTATCCAGGATCATCTGGATAGCAAAGATACACACATTTCAGGGTTGTTTCTTCACTGCAGATCAGCATAAAATGCCACCATCCCCTTAAAACTGATCAAAAACTCGAAGTCTGTACCTCAATAATTACTTATACAATTGTATCCTGGACTGCAGACCCGGTCAATATGTTCCGAATGGCAACAACATCTACTCTAGAATCTCCATCAGCACAGGTGCTCCAAATGGTTGCGAGCACAGCTCCGCGTTTCCTTCGTGTTACACTGTATGACAAAGTACAGCACCTCTGCCATACTCAGATTTGCTGACGACACCACTGACAAAGTTGATGACACAATAGCATTTTGAAGGGATATTAAAAATCCTGAGGAGTGGTGCCACAGCACCAACCACTTTCTCAAAGTCAGCATGACAAAGAGGAGGTATTGAGTTCAGGTGGAGGAAACCACTGGTCCATGAGTCAGGCCTCAACGGCTCATCAGATGAGGAGAGGGTCAGCAATTTCAATTACCTGACGACCTGTCCTAGACTCAACACAGAACTGCAATTAAAGCGAAAGCACAGCAGATTCCAGAGCTTCTTGTGTATCGGACCGCAAAGCGTTCCAGCGTGTGGTCAAAACTGCCCAGCGGATTATCGGCACGCAATTGCTCACTGTTGAGAACATCTGCAATGAACGCTGCCTGGGCAGGGCGAAAAACATTATCAAGGATGCATCTCACCCTAACTATGGACTTTTTACTCTCCTCCCATCCGGTAGGTGCTACAGGAGCCTCCGCTCCCGCACCAGCAGGCACAGGAAGAGCTTCTTCCCTGAGGCTGTGACACTGCTGAACCTCTCATCGCGGCGCTAAGCAGTATTGAATCCATATTGTACTGTCTCAGTACTTTTATATTTGTGTGCTGTAGCACTTATTTTATTCGCAGTTATTTTGTAAATAACGCTATTCTTTGCATTTCAGGTCAAATGCTGAATGCATTTCATTGGCTTTGTATCTGTACTCGGCACAATGACAATAAAATTGAAACTAATCTAATCTAATCTAATTTCGTAGATTCGGCATGGTATTTATTCTGAATTTTGGTGATCACAACCCAGAGCCATCAGACGGTCTTCTTATGAAAAGACATTCTGGTGAACGTCCTTTGACGCCCTCCTTGTTCAGCAGATCCAGTCTAAGATAAGGGGCCCAAAACTGCACTGATTACTACTTGTGAGGTCTCACCAGTGCTTCACATAGTCCCGAAATTACATCCATTGCACTTGTCCTGTTATCCACAGGCTCACACCTGTAAACTGTCGTCTGGAGAATCCTGCACAGGGGCTCCCAAGCCCTTCTGCGCTTCATTTTTTTTTTGTTTTTTCTCTCCAGTTAGGAAACAGTCAAACCTTTATTTTTTTTTCTACCAAAGTGCATGACCATCCACTACCCAAAACTGTATTGCATCTGTCATTTTTGTCCACTCTCCTAAACTATATTTGTGTTTCTGTGTCCTATCACCTCCACAAATCTGACTGTCCCTCCAGCTACCTTCATATTGTCTGCAAACCTCTGAGCAAAGTCATCAACACAATCATCCAAATCATTGACACATAACGTGAAAGGAATTGGTCCAATCACAGACCACTAAAAACACCACGTGTCACCGGCGGCCAACGGGAAAAGGTTCCCTTCATTCCCGATCTTTGCCTACCGCCAATCAGCGACTGCTCTGTCCATCCTAGAATATTTCCTTTAATACCGTGGGCTCTAACTCGTTAAACAGCCACATGTGCGGCAGGTTGACGATGGCCGTTTGAAGATCCAAGCACCGCAAAATCAACCGCTTCTCCTCTGTCGATCCTACTTATTATTTCTTCAAATAATTCCAACAGATTTGTCAGGCAAGTACATTTGTCAGGCATTTGTTTGTCTTCTGCATTCTCATTGATAACAGATTTCAATATATTTCCAAACACTAAGATCAGGCTAACTCGCTTGTAGTTTCCTCGTTTGTGCGAAAGGCAGGAAAATGGAATGTCAGCAGATGTGGAAAAACGTCCAACTACCGGCCTCTGAGTTCCGTCCTTAATGAGAGAAGCAACTCTACGTTTCTCGATATGTTGTATTCATCCAAACTTTTACATTTTATACTTGGATTTCAAACATTTTCAAGTTCCGGAATAATTGTTACAACGTGGCACAACTCTTTTTAAGAGTAATGATAATAATCCCAGAGTCATCTTTAGAAACAACAAGCCGGTGATGTTTCTACTTTCCAATGTACTGATTTACTTTCCATATTACTGTTCGATAGGCCACTTGCAGCTACGACTCTCGGGAAGTGAAGATCCATGTGCTGGTCAGCTAGAGGTTTATTACCGTGGATCTTGGGGCATGGTCTGTGACGACTCCTGGGATCTGGTCGACACCAACGTGGTCTGCAGACAACTGGGTTGTGGATATGCTTTGGAGTATAAAACTCACGGTTACTGCGGAAGGCCCTCTCCCCCAGTTTGGTTAGATGAATTGAGATGCTCGGGTAAGGAAACATTTCTCTGGGAATGTCCATCAGCACCATGGGCCGAACATGACTGCAGTCAAAAGGAAGCTGTGACGTTGACTTGCTCCGGTAAAGAAAATCTCAATTTTCTTTAAATTTACTTTTCTTTGTCTGTGCAGCACGCAATGACTACGGAGATGTAATAAATAATGTAAAACTGGAAAGGAGACGATTGGGCCAGAATGAACTGTCTAAATGTTGATAATGAGTGAGAGCACACGTACGCAGAAACAATAAACTTATTCCCTATGTATCTGGAATGTTTATATTTCCCATTACTAATGTCATAACATTAATCATCCTGATTTCAGTATTGATTCTGCCTAATAATTCTTGTGCCGTCGCTCAAGTGTTTCCCCGTTTTCTTTACTCAAGCGAGGCAAATAAATAAGCTCCAGTCTATGTATCGGTGTAGTTTGATGGTTGACTGACTGTTCACCAACTCGTTACACTACTCAAGGAGCTGTGAAAAAAAATACTGCTAGGCGTTTTTACAAAAGATAGATTCAAATATTGATCCGAATTCCTTCGACCCGTAGCAAAGTGTTTCAGACTAAAATATGCAAGCGATTCTTAAATACCCGATCTCATGATGAAATTCAATTACTTAGCAAAGCAGTAGTAAGTTGCTGTGAACATGCAAGTAAGCAGGGCCATCTAGTGACTAGAAATAACATAGCAGTCCAAATCAGGAGAGACAGAATAATACAATTTATCAAATCGGATCGATGTAAATTCCGTATAATAAAATCCAAAAAAAAAAAAAATTCAAAAACATAGCATTGTTTTTCAATTTCCATTGTTTCTTTTTCCCCATGTTTCTTTACCTCTTCTTCTCACTTACTGAATTAATTGGGGAAAAAAAGTCAGGAGTAAAATAATATCTGGAAACAAAATCAACTAAAAGAGCCAACGTTAGAAATTTGATACCGAGACTAGAAGGCTGTAGTGTGTCCAGAGAAGACGAATATTCTATTGAGTTGTATTGTCGCAGAAAGGAATAAAAGTCAGATAACACAATCAGAGTAGCTGTGGCTAAATGAAGTGGCAAAAAGCCAGAAGCTAATGTGAGGTCAGCTTTTCCGAATTCAAAACACAGGTGATGTGCATGCGATTAAATAGTGTAGGTGATCACATTAGAATCTCCAAAGATAATGCCTGGAATATATATATAAAATTAAAATAAATCCTAAAATCAGTTTCAAACACTCTTATCGAATCGGGGGATAGAATAAATGAAAATAATATTGTAATTTCGCCTTTATTTCATCACAGACTGCTCTTACTCTGGATTTAGTAGGTGCGGTCTTAAGAATAAGGTTTTGAGGTTCAGTCAAAACATTTAACCACGTACTTTTCTTTTGCCCTGAAGAGCGAGTGACGGTTTCTGTCGGTCCACTTATTTCCAACGTCTCAATTCATACTTTTCGTAAGGACAGAGGCTGGACAGTTTCTCCTTGCTCTTCACACTTCTTCCCTAAATGAATTCAAATATTTACCTTTCTCAATTGTTGGTGAATCCGATGAGATTCCAGTATCAGACACTCGATCTTCTATTCCTCAATTTTCCGTCACTAACCCCTTCCCTCCTTTCAGTAATTCAGCAGAATATATCATTCCGTGCTTCCTGGGTTCGCTTAATTTTGCTAATCTATCACTTCCTACTGAATGTGCTCATTTTATTTGTTTATCCTTGTTACACACACACAGACACACACACAGACACACAGACACACACACACACACACACACACACACACACACACACACGGCTAATTTCTGTTGCAGAAGTAGAGGAAAAAACGCGTTTCCCATTGTATACTAATTTTGCGACAACCTTTGTCTTCAAATGCATCCTTATCAGAGCACAAAAAGTTGCGCCTGCAGGACGGAGGTAGTCGATGCAAAGGAAGAATTGAAGTGTGGTACAACGGGACCTGGGGAACAGTCTGCTCCACGAACCTTTATGGCAAGTCTGCAGAAGTCATTTGCAAACAAATGAAATGTGGACCAATGAATTCTATTTATCCTGGCTCATATAAATTTGGAAAGGGACGTGGACCGATATGGTTGGATGAGGTTGAATGTACTTCACACGAATCGACCCTTTGGCAGTGTCAGTCGCAACCGTGGGGAAAACACCAGTGTGACCATTCTGAGGACGCAGGAGTTGCTTGCGAAGGTAAATAACAGAATCTTATATCTATTTACATTTTACATATTTATGTATAAATTCGTCAAAATATTTATTTTGTCAACAGAAACCAATATGACGGAAGGAATCACTGAAAGAGCCTGCTTGCAAGAAAACGCATTCTCCTCTTTCCCTTTAAAAGGTGACGAATTCGAAAACTTCTTTGCTGAAATCAGAAAACCTTGTATTCATGTCGCTATCAGAAAAATAAATTTCGTTCCTCTTGCCCTCTGCGAAATTGGGCGCGCATTGACCAGAATCCGGGTTTCCCACGACTCTGTTGAGCACTGCCAAAGGGGAGTGAATTGTGAAGAATTCCATGTCCAGACAGAAGATAGAGGGAGTTAATTGGAATTCATCGGGAACATTTGTTATCAGGCAAGATTATAAATGATATGCAGGAATTGTCTTCTGACCAGCTGGACGGACTTGGGAATCGGTATTACCTTAGAAGGAGGGAAGTGAACGAGGGAAAGTATGGAGATAGTCAAAGGCGAGAGACATTGTTGATCTGGATAAAACAAATGAAGTAAATATATGTAAACCGCAGGATACATAAAGACGGTCGGGCTATTGGGCAATATAGAAAGATGAATAAAGGCTACGATCAATAGATAAAAGATATCTATTTCGTTGGAAATATGAGAAAATGAGAGAGCAAGGCATTCTGTATTACATAACCAACATAACACAAGTGGTTAACTAGAGAGAACATAGGACGACGTATATATAAAGCCCGCAATTTATGGCTGGAGTTGAAAGATGTGCATGAGCTGTATTGGAGTGTTTTTTTTTTCGCCGGTATGAACTGAAGACAAAAAACAAACTGGCTGACAGTGAAATTGGTTTTGTCCTTCATCATGTCTTTGAGCATTTCATGATGAAGTATGAGTTGAAGAGCAAGGTCTGTGACGTACTTGCCTTCATTAATCGGACACTAATGATAAGAATAAGATATGTTGCCTGTTCGTTCAACAATGAATGGACTTCATTAACTATTTGTGGATATGAAAAGCAATGGTTTCATATCATTTACATTTACATTTGTCGCATTTCAAGAAGCATGTGGAGTTTATAGAAGAGATTTACTCAGAGTCTGCCTGGATAAGAAGGAATGGAAACACTTGGGACTCATTCTGCACCTAAAATGAGTCCTAATAGATACGTATCATTAGGTGAGACAGGCCAGGTAGAGAGTCTGAACCATTGTAAAAAAAAAATCAAATATTAATGGACGCATTTAAGGTGACAGATGACGGCTTAAATGAAGTGGTAGAGGAAAACCTTTATTCGTAAATTGAAAATGATATTGCTTGGAGCAGGCTTTGAGGCGTGATAATAGAAATATTTACAATTATCGTGATTAAAAGGATTTCAGCTGGAGTAGGCAAATGTAAATATTTGAGCGATATCGATTATACGAGGCAGAAGAGAGGTGGTATAACTTGGCGTAGTGTTGGATTAAGAAATGTTGGGCCGAGTTGCCTGCCCTCGCGTTCTATAATTAGTTCTATTTTCTCCCTGACGAACTTCAGATTCTCAGACTAATTATTAAATAAATCTCAATTTTATTGTTTCATACCTAGATGTTCCATTGCGGCTTGTTAGCGGCAATCACAACTGCTCCGGAAGGCTTGAGGTCCGGTTTAATGACAGCTGGGGCACGGTGTGTGACGACTCTTGGGATCTGGCTGATGCCAATGTAGTCTGCAGACAGCTAAGGTGTGGCCTTGCTCTCTGGGCTCCAGAAGATGTTAAAATGCCCCAGGCAGCCGGTCCTGTCTGGCTTGATGAAGTAAAATGCACGGGAAGTGAATCTTTTCTGTCCAGCTGTCGTTCCTTATCATTTGGTCAACACGACTGTGATCACAAAGAAGATGTCATCGTTCTTTGTTCTGGTATGCTCTGTGCTTTGTCTGACATTTCCAATTTCTCTCCAAATGATTTGTTAATTTCGGAATGAGAAATATCCAATATAAACACCAATAGAGATGTGTTTTCTGAAACTTCTTTGCAATATGTACACAGGTTCCGGAGTGACTCCTACTGAACGCAACAATTCAGGTATGGATTTTTGACGCTTACATTTCGCATCTATGCTGCAGATATCAAGAATTGATTATTCGTATTTCCTAATTGCTAAGTTCACAATGGATGCTTTAGAAACTGTGTGAGATCCTGATCGTCTTCTCAAATATTTTAACCAGCAATATGCAGAATTCTTAAAAAAAACATGATCTCCACTCCCAGTCAGACATTTTCTGTGAATCAACTAGTTGCTGGTCCAATACTCTTGAGAAACTTTTGGTGTTTGCAGATAGTAAATATTAAAGTTGAAAGGAAATTTGTTACCAAATATCCATATATCGTCATATACTGCCTTGAGATTCATTTTCTTACGGCATTCATTGTACATGTATAGAAACACAGCAGAAACTTTAAAGAACTACTCAAAAACAAGCGCAGAAAAAGAACAAATAGCAAAAAGCAACAAAGTACGCAAATGCAAAATCAGAAAAAAATATCAACAAATTGATCAGTAAGAATTAATGCTGAGAACAAGAGTTATGTAACCCTTGAAAGAAAATATAGGTTGTGGAATCAGTTCACCACTGGAATAATTGAAGTTACGCACCCTATCAGGAGCATGGTGGTTGAGAGGTAATAACTATTCCTGAGCCCAGTTGTGAGGACCCAAGGCTCCGGTACATCGCATCACTGAGAAGGGAGCATGGCCTGATGATTATTTAGTTATCCTGCGAAGGCGCTGCATATAATGTGTGCGCAACGGCAGTGTAGTTGAATAATATGTCGGACCCGAAATACTATTCGAGATTTGGTGGCGTTTTGTAACAGTGCAAGTGCTGTGTCTTATTTTTGGACCCTGCATGCACCCGTGCAGGAAGAAATATTAAGGGTATGAGATCCCATCTCCTCAGCATTGCTCTGCCTTCATAAAGACCAACCTCGCTATGTGGGCCTGGCGTATAAATGCATAATTGGAATGAAAATAATTCCGCAGCTACTAGTTAGAAACAGAGTGTCAGTGATAATAATCGGCAGCTTTCCAATATTTTCTGAATTTATTGAGTGTACACTTAATTGTGTACCATTACTATCTAAATCTCTCTGTGCTGATTAGAGGCGGATAAAAAAAAATGCAAGGATAACTACGATGGAATTTTTTTTTCCTGGAAATGTTTTCTTATAATTAAATTCACCTTCCTTCTTGCTGTTTCAATCCAGCAATGTGCGGGAAAATGGAATTTGAACACGACGTTATTTGGGGTGTTTATCCTGATCTAATACCAGGTGGAGGAGAGAACGTTTATTGTGCTGGGACATACTTCTGACATATCAGACTTTATTGTGAAACAGTGTTTGTGTCTCCGCTCCGCTCTTTCTGTCATGAAATACATAGGGATATAACTTCTATAAATCGTGATAACTGCATGTATGATTAAATTCATTAAAGATTGCTCAAAATTCCGTTGCATTGGATCTATAGTGGTTGTTTTGTGTTTATCGAAATATATGTTTTTACTTATCGTTTTAAGATTTTGGAAACTGGACCCCATCCATCATGGTTACTGTCTGCATAACCCTTGGAATTGTATTCATCATTGAGTTATTAATACTGGTGACGATAGCAAGGAGACGGTCAGCAATCAGTGGTGAGGGCCAATCTTTACATCGACGTTTTATTGTGACGTTTTCAGTTTTTTGGGGTTTTGCCAAAACATGATTTTTGTGCAAACATGACTAAATTTAAAAATGTTTTCATAGCTCTTGTTCCGAATTTATTTGCCTTCCCTGGGACATTTGTAATGGTGGTTTTCCCTGGCCCTTATTGATCGTAGATTTATGATAAATTTTCATTATGTAGTAATGGGAATTGGTTAAATCTGATTTGTTAAGTGGCTACCTTACTGTTTATCTCACTGTAATACATCCATGCTCTGAACACTTGGACGTATAAATTTCAAGAATCTGCTCTGTATCCTCGAATATTCTAAGGATATAATTGATGATGGCATCCGCATCGATCTAATCAAAATATTAAACTTGTCATCGATTCAAATGTGATGTGTATTCACTATGAAACAATAATCGGAAATATGCTCATTATTCTGTACCCTTCCTTTCATCTTTCTGATGCCAAATTTATTCGGTTGATTGGCCAGAGGCATCATCCACACATCGGTCGATTCAACGATCACGTTCACTGACTCTTCACCTTGACTAAGATCATTTTAATGAATTTTAATTTAATCATAATATGCGTGTACAAATTCGTTTATGCGGATGTTATCCCCACTCTCTCTTTATTAGGTGCACTAATGAGCGGCTATGGATCACCTGTTGACTTTTACCAAGCAATTTATGAGGAAATTGAGAATATTCCACCATTCAAGAAATTTGCTGAGATGCAAGGTTCAGGTGTGTATTATGACACGGAATCCGCTATGTACAAATTGATACCGTCTCAATTCATCCTAACATTTTGCATCTCCCCCTCCCCCTCCAGCTTTCAAATCTCTTACTCACTCTTCCTTCAGTTAGTCCTGACGAAGGGTCTCGGCCTGAAACGTCGACTGCGCCTCTTCCTATAGATGCTGCCTGGCCTGCTGCGTTCACCAGCAACTTTGATGTATGTTGCTTGAATTTCCAGCATCTGCAGAATTCCTGTTGTTTCAATTCATCCAATATTGGTAACAAAATCAAGCAATAATAAAAAAAAACAAACACACACACACGGCTGTATAGGAACTTCAGAAATGAAATTGTAACAACGAAAAAAAAACAATAGTAGGATGTCATACAATAAACACAAGAGATTCTTCGGATGCTGAAAATCTTGAGCAAAGCACACAATGTTCTACTGGAACTCAGCAGATGGTGGAGAATGAACTGTCAACGTTTCGAACCAAAACACTTTATTAGCTCTGTAAAGGAGTTACAGAAGCCAAAATAAGGAGATGGAGCATGAGGAAGGAGTACAGGTTGGCAGGTGATAGGCGAGACCGGATGAGGGGAAAGGAAACCTTATGGCACGTGAGAAATTAAGTCAGAAGCTTCGGGGACATAAGTAGATGATGAAAAGCCATATACATTGTTCGACGGCACAATAGATATGAATTGTGACGGGTGCTGAGAACCAGGTATCAGCTGTCTGAGTGTGGAGTGTGATGTGGTATGATATTACTCACGATCAACGTACGGATCTTCAATGGATAATAGAAATCTGAAGCATACTCTGCCAGCATCTGCTGATATAGTTTCCAATACTTCAGAGTATTAGCGGCACTCCCTTTCTTCTTTCCTGAAATAACTCACACTTTTCTCAGCAATTCCGAATTCTGAACTTTTCTCTGTTCGCCAGTAGAATGCAGAACGGAGAACATTGAACATCGAGCAATATGGCACAGTACGGTTCCTGATCCTTACGATGTTGTGCCGACCTGTTAACTTACACGGGATCAATTTTGCTGTCCCATCCGACACATTCCTTAGTTGCTTTTACATAAAGCAATGGAGCACATGTGGCCACATAATAGTTTCTTAAATGGCCCTAATATATCTATCTCCAACACCAGCGCGAAAGGGCGTTCCACGCTTTCACCCCTTTCCATCTAGCAAAATCACCGCTGACAACACTGCATTCTTTCTTCGAACCAGGTTAAAGGTAGCTCCCTCATATTAGCCATTTCCGATCTGGGAAAATCCTCTAAGGAGGAACGGTCCAGCTCGAACAATCTATAATTATAAATTGTTGACCCTAGTTCGGGAATCATTGCGTTCAGTCTCTTCTACACCATCTCTGAGGATTCATACTTTTCTAAAAGTGAGCTGACCAGAACTGAGCGTGATATTCTGAGTGTGGTTTAAGCAGGTAAATTATGTCGCAGACTATCCTCTCCAATACTTTACCCACCACGAACTATGGCTCACTCTACCAAACTTTCCAAGGACATACCTACTCACATTCTTGTATGAAGACATTTAACTAGGAACTTGAACTAATTTTCCCTGTAAAAATGTTCTGCTAATTGGATGACGACTTTAGTCACTTCAGTTTATTTTGTTTTTGCTTCATATATCGACTGAACTGTAACCGGTAACATTACCTGTTCCCACTTAAAGGAAGGCCGAGATAAGTACCTTTGCATTGTATTACTTTATCAATCTATCTGTCTTTCTATCTACATATTTCCTCATTCCCCTCCAGCAGGCTTGCTGTAGTCACCTTCATCCGTCAATAAAGCGTTAACAAGAGCAATACACACAGGAGTTAGCAATAAAATCGATTCCATGAACACTTACCGATTGTTTCATTAGCAATTCAAGGCGGAGCACGCATCTTCCTTTCCACTTTCTATTGAACGGTATTCAACGATTATGCCATTTAAGGTAAAGATGATACAGTCATTGACGTGGTGATTTAATGATGTGTTCATTACAAAAACAAGAAAAAATACCAAACAAATACCTTGATTATCTCTCTCATTGAATTTTAGTTACTGGATCCATTCCTTCCATTAATGAAGCCGAATATTACACCAACGACTATCTATATAGTGCATGTCATGATCCACAAGACCCTGAAGGATTGTTTTCCAATATCCATGGTCAGTACACTTATTTTCATGTTGCTCTACTTTGTTTCAATCTGTCTGTAATCACAACCCGGCAAAGAAAATTGTCCTTCTATGTGCGTATTGATGTGATTGAACAATCTCGTGGTTTTGTGAGGATCTTGCGTTACAAGAAGAGTGTTAATGAAGTCTGTAGTCAGCATTCAATTTAATAAATCATTGATTGCCCCCTTGTAATCACTTTGAATTATAGTCCTTTAAATATGAAATAAATGAGCATGTTTGGAGTATGAGAAAATAGTTCATCATCCCAAGTAATTTGCTGTACGGCGGCATTCGTCGGAAATAAACTTTTATATATGATCGCTCCATGATCTGGTTCCTGACGATCGCAATGATGTTGTGAGTGACATAATTTATTGCTCAGACTGTATGAACGTGACGGGCAGTGTTTGTGTTGATATTCTGTTACCCTGTATTGCCGATATTGTTCAGAACAAACGAGACGAGTTCTTTCCTTTCTTCTAGCCTATCCACAATAACCAGAAATATATATTCACTGATTGCCTTGTATTTTCTGATGTATTTTTGTGTCTGTTTAACACTCTGTTTCCAAAAATACATCAGGTTTCCGTCAGTGGCCTATGAGAAGCTCTGTTTTTAGGCGAGCAAAACATGATTTCCAAGTTTAAAGCGAATTATGTGACATTGCACACTCCACATGTTCTTTTAATATACTACTTTTTAAAAGTCGAAGCGGACTGATTGTGTAAGCCAGAAATATTGCAGTCCATCTGTCGCCAACAATGGCTGTTTCAAAGAAATTGTTCGTTTTGACTCCACATTGAATATTGTCCCAAAAGTTACTTTGTTTGGTGAAACTGTGTTTTTCTATTCAATTTGATGCCGTTCATTTTCGATCGAACAGAGGCCCAGTCGTAGATTCGCTTGCATCCGGCTTTCCGTGTTTTCTCTTCGACTGACAGCAATGACGAAATGACCGACAGCACATCAGGATTTCCAAATCACTTGCAGCTCGAATCGTCGAAAGTTCATTCCTATACTTCACATCAGCCCGTTGAAGACCAAAAAAAAAACTAAATGTGCCCTCTTTTGCTTGCACTTTCTATATGTTATTGTCTGTAAAGTACGCGGTTGTAGAATTGTTCAATGTATACACAATAAAGGGTGCGGTGCTCAAATATTAGCGACAGACTATGGAACTAATATAATAAATGCGGGAAGAATTCCATATGATTGTTTTGAATTAAATTGTACATTTATATTGAGGTAGCATAATTTGGCAAAGCTTGTAATCCTTTTTAAAGTGATTGCTACTTTCAGTGCGATTACTTTGCTGCTTAAAATCTAGACACCTTAATATATTCACGAAAGCAATATTCCTATCGGTGTTGGCATTTAATTGCAATCCCTTTTATACAACAAGAAATAACTTCGATTTATTTGTCAGCCCAAATTTATAAACAAGTGCACAACTTCTACTACTGACAGTATTGATTTTGCATCAAATAAAATATATTACACCTGATAACATGTCATTTCCTCCTATCCAGAAAGATGCATATGCAGATTTTCTATTCCCTTAACGGACGTATTGATAAAAAACAGAGAAACACGGAAATCTACGGCACATTATAGGGTCTTTGGCCCAGAGTGTTGTATCGATCATATAAACTGCTGTAGAAACTGCTGAGAACTTTCCTGCCGCATGGTTCTCCATTTTCCAAGCTTCATCTACTCATCTCTCTTAAAAGAACCTATTTAATCAGCATCTTCCACCTTTGCCGGCAGTGCATTCTGCTCACCCGACGCTCTCTGTGTGGAAAAACATACCCCTGACATTTCTCATGTATCTTCTTCTAAGCACCTTAAAACTATGTGAACTCTTGGTAGCCACTTCAGCCCTGGAGGAAAATTGGCCTCTGGCTATTCACACGATCAATTCCTCTCACCATCTTTTACACCTCTATCAGGTCACCTCTCCTTCTCCGTCGCTCCAAGGAGAAGAGGCTGAGTTCACGCAACCTGTTCTCATAAGGCATGCTCCCCAATCCAAGCAACATACTTGTAAATTTCCTCTGCACTCTCTCCACAGTATCCACATCTTTCCTGCAGTGAAGTGATCAGAACTGAACGTAGTACTCCAAGTGGGGTCCAACTGTAGTCGTCTCTTGCTGCAACATTACACCACGGCTCTTGAATTCACTCAATACCACGGTTGATGAAGGCCATCACGCTGTCCGCCCTCTTAACAACACTGACAACCTGCACAGCAGCTTTGCCTGTCCGATGGGCACGGAGTCCAAGCTCTCGTTGATCCGCAACACTGCCAAGACTCTTATGATTATTAATATGTTTGCTTCACATTTATCTGAGTTGAACTCCAGCTTCCACTTCCCGGCTCAATTCTGCATCCTATCAATGCCCTGCTGTAATCTCTGACAACCCACTGAAGGGGTGAAGGGGTAAATAGGGGTATAGACGAAGAACAATGATTAATTAATGATCAGTCACCTTGTGGTGGCTCAGTTTACTGTTTTGGACAGTCAGAAAGAAGCTTCACGCTGCAACCGGTGACGTACTAGTCATTGTAACCGGTGACGTACTAGTCATTGTAACCGGTGACGTACTAGTCATTGTAACCGGTGACGTACTAGTCATTGTAACCGGTGACGTACTAGTCATTGCTCTCTAAAGACAGGCAAAGGCTCAGATAAGGAACTATCCGATCTTGCAGAAGCAGCTCACGGTACAGCTAAATATGGGAAGTATAGTGTAGGGGCTAGAATGTTCTGGAGAAAAGGGGAAGGGTCCGAATGAGGAACTGATGGGCTAGCTTTGGCTTAAAATAATTATAACTAACTGACCAATGATTATTTTACATCTAATTGCATGTGATTGAAATGATTCTAATATTAGCTAAACTTGTAATCGTAAAATTTCCTGCTACCTGATCAATGTTATAAATTGTGGAGAACTGTGTCATTCGGGGGCAGTGTCTGGACTGGCTCTTTTGGGAGATCCCCATAGCATGCTATAAGTAAAGAATAAAGGTTTGAAAAATAATTACGTGTTTTAGTGTTTTTGTAGTACATTTGTCTTTGCATCGGTCGGTCCAGCAAGGGGTCCAAGACGAGGGTCTCGTGAGACGGTGTCAGCGGTCGACTCGGTGGCGGTGACGTGAGACAGATGGGCCCAAAAGTTAGGATTTCCCTTGACCTCTCTCATTAACTGCCCACCTTGACGATCCCATCGTCTGGCGGGTAATTATCGAACGGACTCCTTTAGAAACCTGAGTTGAGGTTCGCCCGAGTACCACAGGTTAAAAGAGGAGTTAGAGTCCCGAACGTATAAGGTAAGGTAAGGTAAGGGGTTGGCGTCCCCGAAGAAGTATTGAGAATATTAAAGCTGCCGGTGGTAACAAACTGGGCAGCGGATCATTGGTAGTGATCTATTACATTTTTTCTTTGAGTAAGTTACAGCAAATTGGTCAGCGGGTTAGTGGCAGTAACCTATTACATTCTGGAGCTGGTAACCATTCTAATTGGTGTGGGGGGTCGGGGCGTGTAGCGCAGTAAATTGACCAGCAGAGGGCAGAGCGGACGTTTGGTTAAACACAGGGGAAGTGGCTCTCCTCTGCAATCTATCCGGATGCTGTAAATACGTTTTGGGGAAGATTGTGACAATTTGCCTGTCTCAGCACGCAGCCTTAGACCGGTTGTTAAGAGGGGAAATCCCCCACGCGAAGGTCAGGACCCTGAAGTGGGGGTGACAAAAGGAGGCGGCTGATCACCCGATTAGGAAGCATGGGGCAAACATTACATAAGTCTGTAAATAACACGCCATTGTTCAAACTTTGTAAAGATGAATCAGAGAGAGAGGATGATTACCGAAGGTTATCGGCATGCTTAAATAAGAAATTGGGGAGTGAAATTTGGCCTCTGGGTGGGACATGGGATTTGAATAAATGTCTAAAGGTAGAAGAAGCAATTTGGAAGCGTAGTACCGGACAAAAACGGAAGGTTTTAATGCCCAATTGGAGTAAAACTACCGAAGATTTAAATAACAGATCTAAGCAAAGTAGCTGGCAGCGTAACGCACGTCGCAGAGGGATTAGTGTATGTGATAGTGAACGAAATTCGAAACCGTGGGAGATATTAAAAGGATCGTGTGAGGATCACGATAAGAATAAGGAAGAACAGGATGGGGGGGGGGAAGAGATAGGTGGGCTAACGATAGAGGAAAGAATGATGATGAAGCCGGCAAAAGTAAAACTGAGGTATCTATTGACCTGTCTGGAGGGCCCATGCTCTTTAATGATAATAAGACTGAGGAGGAGGAGGTATGGCATATCCCCGTTGCCCGTGTTCGACCCCGGCCCACGGCGCTGCCACCACCCCCCCCCCCCGTAACGTTACCGCCGCCCAACCTCCGGTGCCCCCGTCTAATATGCCTTCCCATACAACCGCTTCAAGCCCAGTGGCCTCTCGAACCAGGAGACAACTTCGGCGAAGGGGGAATAATAGGCGCCAGCTTGGGAGGCGACGAAACCTTTTGGTGGGGGACGGGCTCCTGGTAGACCCCGAGACCGATACTGATTACGACTCAGGTGCTGACAGTGAAAATCCAGAATGGGTCTCTGAACCCAGAGGGAGAGGAATCCCGGGGTAATTTCCCAACAGAACCCGAGAAATAGAAGGAAGCTATAGGGGACCATGCCAGCTGGGAGTCCTTTTCAACCGCAACCCCGCCCGCGGACCAGGTGGATAAGATTTTTTAAAAGCCTCTGAGGAAATCTTTACAGCGTCCCGTAGACATCGCTAAGGTCCCCGAGTTCCGCCCAAAGGCGGGAGAAGACGGTTGCGATTTTTGGGAACGCCTCTGCTCCCTCTATGCAACCTGCGCTAGAGATGCCGCCTATAATGCCGGCAATACTTCGCCCCAGTTTATTTCGATGATATTGCAGTGCCTCCCCGAGGATGTGTCCAGGGCTATTCGAACTGATATGGACTGGCCCGATAGGAATAAGCAGGCCATGAAAAGCGCAGTTGAGCATTTTTGGAGTCATGCAGGGATTCCAAGCCAACCAGAGTAAAGCATGAAATTGTGCAGCCTATACATCCGGTGGTCCCTACGATTTTAAACAACATTCCACCGGATTCCCAAGCTTTCACTATAGTAGATCTGCAGCATGCGGTTTTTGCAATACCCCTTGCTCCTGAGTCACAGAACCTTTTTGTATCTACCTTTCAAGGCCAGCAGTACCCTTGGACTAGGTAACCCCAAGCACTTGTGCACTCCCCCACCATATTCTCGCAGATATTGCACAGGCAGCTTAGAGATTTACAATTTCCCGGGGGCTCTACGGTAATACAGTACGTAGCTGACCTCCTACTGGCAACCCCTTCAGAAATCTCAAACGTGCAGGACACCAATACGCTTCTGAATGTTCTGCATTCATGGAGATACTTGATCCCGGGCCGAAAAGTAAAGAGAGCCCAACGGCAAGTGAGATTTCTGGGAATCCTCTTGAGTGCAACCGAAAGGCAGCTCACCCAAGAAAGGGTGACCCCAATCCTTGCGACCCCCCCCCCCCACCCACAACCCCGCCATCTACGCCGAAAGCCATGCGTGCTTTCCTTGGGCTGGTAAACTTTTGCAGACAGTGGATTCCCAATGTTGCTCTGTATACAAAACACTTGAGTCCTCTGGCTTCCAGTGCACTTAAGGGGCCCTTAGAGCTAACTGAGCAACAGAACGAAGCCTTTGAGGAATTGAAGAAATCCCTCTCGAGAGCCCCTGCTCTCGGCCGTCTGCTCTAAAACCGTCCATTCCAGCTTTTCGTGAATGTTTAAGATGGCTGCGCTACTGCTGTGCTCACTCAAACTCATGGGGGTAGACGCAGGCCTGTTGCATATTATTCCATTAAGTTGGACCCCGTAGCGAAGAGATTACCCCACTGTTCGCAGATGCTCCCGGCCGTTTACTGTCTAGTTACGGCTGCTTCCAACATCACCCTCCAACAGCCGGTTACAGTGTACTCGTCTCACACCGTTGTAGCGCTGCTGACCACCCACCAAATCCAACATCTGACTCAGGCCAGGCTAACCCGATATGAAATAGCATTACTTAATAACCCACTCCTCAGCTTTGCATATGGTCATACCATGAACCCTGTTACATTTTTAGAGACGGCGCCTGCTGAGTTGTCTGAGCCTCCTCATGACTGCCTGCTACGGAACCATTTCCTCACCTCCTCCGGGACCCCCATCCAGAATGTCATGTATGTAAGGAACATTCTTCAGGCCATACTCCTCCTCGAAAAATTAGCCATTATTAAATGTTCAGCTCACTAAAAGACGAATCTGCAGTGACTAAAGGAAATAACAGGGCCGATTTGGCTGCCGAGCCGGCTGCGCAAGAAGGGTCTTCCATAGTTTTAGCTGCAGAGCGATTGGCCGTCACCCTGAATAAAACACCACGAGCGCTGTGCACTGCAGACAGGGCTACAGTTCAAAAACTCCAGGGGGACGCCCCTGATTCAGAAAAACAACTTTCCAAGACACACGGATGTGCGCATTCGGTGTCCACGGGCCTCTGGCATACCCCAGTTGTCCAAGTCTGTATTCCTGATGCATTGCTGCCTATGTTGCTCGATTGCTTGCATACGGACACCCACCTTGGCAAGGGGGGAATGAGTAATATTTTGCTCCGGACATGGTGATACCCCAGGCTGCAGGAAGCTGCAGCAGCAACAATACAAGCCTGTTTGATTTGCCAAAAGACAAACGCGGGACAGGGAGTAAAGTGTGCCCCAGGGGAAACCCCCTTGCCAAGTGGTCCTTTTGAATGTATTCAGCTTGATTTTATCGAACTACCGCGCGTACAATGTTATAAGTATTTTTTTAGTGATTGTGGATGTGTTCAGTAAATGGATTGAAGCCTTTCCGACCGCCAATAATAAAGCTTCCACGGTAGTAAGGTTGTTGCTTACAGAGATTATACCGAGATTCGGACTGCCAGACAAATAATTTCGGATAATGGCTCTCACTTTGTAGGAAATATAAATAAAGAACTATGTGAGGTGCTGAGCATCGAACCGCAATTTCATTGCGCTGACCACCCGAAGGCTGCAGGAATAGTGGAACGGGCCAACGGCACCCTGATAAACAAGCTGTCTAAGTTAATGTCCGAAACCGGACTGAGTTGGCTGAAGGTCCTCCCGCTGGCCTTATACCATATGAGAATTACCCCGTACTCCACTACAGGGGTATCTGCAGCTGAAATTCTTTATGGGCGCTCTGGAAGGACCCCGTGGGACACTGACATGCAGCCTCCCACCTAAATTGATCTAAATATCATGGGGGACGAATTGCAGAAGTACTTTAGCCAACTAATACCCTCTCTAAAGTTTCTTCACTCCCAAGTACAGAATACCCTTAAGGAGCCTGGAGGTCAGGGAACAGAGTGGCCGGAGTTGAAAATTGGAGATTCGGTACTGATCCGGGATTGGGAGCGCCCCAAGCTTGGACCCCGGTGGAAAGGGCCATTCCAGATACTACTGCAAACACCGACCGTCGTTAAGGTTCGAAGGCACAGCCGCTGGATCCACCTGAGTGATTGTAAACGATAAATGTAAAGCAGTGGGGCGGGTGGTCACCAGCATTGAACACCCTGGGAGCAGCTTGTGCTGGATTAAACTGTACACAATGTCCGACACCTTGCACCGGAATTCAGGATCAGTGCATGTGTACTGCGGTTCTGTGTCTCTCCGACTGTCAGCAAAATCGATTCTGTGTTTGAATTCATCCAAACCATCGAACATGAACAGCAATCCCTTTGGATTCCTCCAGACCTCTCTCAAGGAATTCCCAAAGTAAGGATACAAATCCAGAATCAGTTCTCTCAGTTCTGCAGTTAATAGAGTTTAAATCCCTGAATTTAAAACTGAAGACAAAATGGAATTGTTGGTATAGTTTCCCCGTGGCCTAGTCATACACAATCGCCTGTAGCATTGTGGTTTTCCCAGTCCCCGGCCACTGCTACAGACATGCATGATTTGGATTTACTCCGGGAAAAGCTGCTCTGGAACAACTGATCGGACCGGATTTTTTCCAGCTCTCCGCCGAGATGCTTCTCTCTCCATTCCTCGTGGTCTCTGCCCCTTGCTAGCAGTTCGTGTTCCACCAGTCACCGATCTCGAACAGTAGAAATGACCGTGAGCTCTGGGTATCGATCAACCAGCTGGAAAACATTCACCTTCTCGCTCATCAGGATCGTGTTTCAGACTCTGTCCGCAGAGTCTCCTTGTGTTTCTGTTGAACCTCTTCCATGGGAACAGGTGACGTTCAAAGTGTTAGATACCTCAACTCAGAACTCAGTAATGAAGTACACAAGAGTTAGCTCAAAGCTATTGCAGTAATTGAATTCATCAATGGATTTTCGTAGAGTAAAGTAAATTTGATTAACAGACTTCAAACTAGACAGAGATGCTCCGTCTAAATAATCACATTTCCACATTAATTGTGCTGTGAAGGTGAGTATTTTCCTGATGGTTCACTGACTCCCGACTGTCCCGTATTGGACACCCTCCCACTACTGTCAGAGCTATTATTGTCTTTGTGGAACAACTTTGAAAGTCCAGCGATGATTTGACTATGGAGATAGAGAAAGGGGTAGAGGTCCTTCTGTTAAAGGTACAGGGCGGGAAATCACAGCTCCCCCTCCCACTCTCACTGATTAAAAATGAAGTAGGTTTGTTGATCATCATGTGCACTCTGGGTGTTTGGTTGAGGGAGAAAAGGTCAATGTCTTGTTCAGGAGATTGAGACAAATAACATTGTGACACAAAACACAGACAATTCCCCCCTCCACCCCACCTTCCATCATGATAGATGCTGCTCAGCTCTCTGATTTCCTCCACAAGATGACGTGGGAATTTCACTGTCGTCTCTGTTCCCTTGGAAAACAACACGAAGAACAGTGAAGAACAAGATTGCAGGCAAATAGTGGTTTTACCAAATCCATAGTGCATGGAAACTTGGGGGTGGTGTGGAGAGGGGGCCTCTTCTTTTCTGAATATGGAGTGGAAAAGCATTAACAGAGATGATAGAGACGTGAACAGTTTGCAAACTTCTTGATTCAGCTATCTCTGGTCCCATATGAAAATTAACATCTTTGAAATTTGTTCTTGGAAATGAGAGTGGCTGAACCAGGGTTCTTGCCGACATTCCTTAAGCTTCTGTTCAAGAGCTTCGAATAATCAGATAAAACATGGGCTGCTGTAAGATCAATAACTTTTGCAATACTGTTTTGCTTTTGCTCTCTCTTCTGTTTAATGTGCAGTTGTGCGATCAAACTTAATCTGTGATTATGAAGCCTTACAGTCATTCGAACCCATGCATTGCCTCGGGCTCCATTTTCACCGACACAACGTGTATGTGGTGAGCTTCTCACCTAGATGGTCACTATTTAATTAATTGCAATATTATTTACAGACATTTTCAATCCTTTCCACCTTCCTTGCCACAATCCCACAACACTAGGTTTCTCGGCCCTAATTCCCATCTCTCACCCTTCCACAGTGTCCGTCACAAAACACCGCACACATGAATTTCAGCTTTTGTGGACTGAATTGAGGATTCTGCCCCCAATCTCACCCTCAATAACACTGTCTCCTGCTGGACTTCCCTGGATTATTGAGTTGGAAATTAAACTGGACTGCTGTAGCAGTGTTTGCACTAAGAGTGTGCAGATATGAACAGAGTGGGGATCATTTGCTACTTTGGGGTTCAACAGACTAGTTGGAGTGTTATCTGCTTTACTCATTAAATGGATGCTGTCATTGTTATTCTGTGACAAGAACTTCAATGGACTCCCAGCTCTAAAAATGATTACTTGTAGGATCTGAGGGAATTCAGAAAAGTGATTTCGGACGAGGCTGTTCCTGGGGCTGGGTGGCTGTAGGGAATGATTTCACCTGTCATGGAGGATTAACAGGGATAATGCCAGGACTTGAATAACTGATTTACAGGGAAAGTTTGAATAGCTTGAGAGGATAGGGTGGGAGTAGAGTAGTCAGGAGAACTCGGCGGCGTTGAACAGCGAGGTGAGCGCGGGTGGCTGCGTAGAGTGGAGACCGGGGAGGGTGGGACAGTGAGTCGAGGGCGGGGGTTGAGATTGGGAGTTGAGCGGCAGTGGCCGGAGTCCCTGGGATCGGGAAAACAACAATGGTACAAAAGATTGTTCATGACTGGGCCACGGGGAAAATATACCAACAGTTCCAGTTTATCTTCTGTTTCAAATTCCGCTATTTAAACAGCATTAACTGTCGAATAAACCTGAAGGAACTGATTCTGGATCAGTATCCTTACTTTGGGAATATCCTGAGAGAGGTCTGGAAGAACCCAGATGGATTGCTGTTTATATTCGATGGTTTGGATGAATTCAATGACAAAATGGATTTTGCTGACAGTCGGAGGGACACAGAACCTCAGAGCACATGCACAAATCCTGAATTCAAGTGTAAGGTGTCTGACATTGTGTACAGTTTAATCCAGCACAAGCTGCTCCCAGGGTGTTCAGTGCTGGTGACCACCCGTCCCACTGCGTTACATTTATTGGAAAAGGCGAAGAAGATCAGTGTCTGGGCTGAAATCCTGGGATTTGTTGGTGAGTAAAGGAAGGAATATTTCAATAGACATTTTGAAGATCAGACTGTTGCGGAAGTTATTTTCAAACACGTGGAGGAGAACGAGATCCTGTACACCATGAGCTACAACCCCTCCTATTGCTGGATCCTCGCTCTGGCACTGGGACCCTTCTTCAGACAAAGGGTCAGGGACCCTCAGCGAGTTCCCAAGACCATCACTCAACTATATTCCTACTATATTTACAACATCCTGAAAAACCACGGCCGTGAGATTGAGAACCCCCATGGTGTTTTACTTAGGGTTGGTCAGATGGCCTTCAGAGGAGTGTCCCAGAGGAAGATTGTGTTTACAGATGGAGATTTGATCAACTACAATCTACAGCCTTCCCAGTTCCTGTCTGGGTTCCTGGTGGAGCTTTTGGAGAGAGAGGATTCTGCACGGTGTGTGGTGTACACATTCCCTCACCTCACCATCCAAGAGTTTGTAGCTGCAGTCGCACAATTCCTGAATCCACATCCCGGGGATATCCTGAAATTCCTCACTGAGGACCACAGCACGACAGATGGGCGATTTGAGGTATTTCTCCATTTTGTTGCTGGTCTCTCCTCCCCAATGACAGCGCGGGGCCTGGAGGAGTTTCTGAGTCCATTTTTTCATCAAACAATCTGCCGGGTGATTGACTGGGTGAAGGAGGAGGTGAAACGCCAGATTGATAGCTCTGGCGGCGAAGATGATACAAGGAGCCTCCTGACACATTGCACTACCTGTTTGAGTCTCAGAATCGTGGATTGGCTCAGGCCACACTGGGATCAGTGGAAAAACTTTCATTCAGTGAAATGCCACTGACCCCAATTGACTGCGCGGTCCTGTCTCGTGTCATCAGACTCTGTGATACAATAAAACAGCTCGACCTGTTGAACTGCCGCATTCAGTGTGAAGGAATACAGAGGTTGGGACCAGGGCTGCACAAGTGCCAGGAGTTGAGGTAACCAGATTTCTCTCTCACTGTGAGCTATCAAACTGTTCATTTGTGCTGTTTCAATGAGAAGGTATTTGGGTAAAATTGCAGTAAATCAGATTGTGAAAAATTCTGACAAATGACCAGGGGACTGGTTGGTAATTCCCCAAGGACAGGACGGTTCTGTGGTACCTTGTGACGGTATTTGGAGAGTTCATCAGATCAGTGAACAACCACCATTGGTTTATTGGGAGCAAATCACAGGAATGGCTGTGTTCCTCGCTCCCTGTGACACGTCCATTGACAATATTCCTTCTCGATGTTACTGACACCCACACCGACACTGACTGCAGGAGGTGGGTCACAACTTCACACCCTCTTCCCGGTGAGGGACAACATAGTAGTAGTCATAGCTATATTTTATTAATCCCGGGGGAAGTTGGTTTTTGTTACAGTTGCTCCATAAATAATAAATAGTAATAGAACGATAAATAGTTAAATAGTAGTATGTAAATTATGAAATGAAAATTATGAAATAAGTCCAGGAAAAAGTTTAAAAGTAAGAAACTATGGAGAAACTGTAACCGGCTGCATGCACGACCGGCGCATGCACACAAGAGGGCCAGCGGACTTTCCCAGTGAAAGGTAGAGAAATATCTCTGTGTGATTGCCCTCCTCTGCCCTTCCCTGTGTGTGACGATCTCCATCACTCCATCTTTGTAACTTTTCTCCCTCCCCCATACCCATCTTCTCCGCCGATTGTGGGCCTCAGTTCAGACCAAACTCTCCAGTTTGCTTTACCTTCTTTTTGGGAACTTTTTTCTCAACACTATACTCTTGTTGGATCTCACTGCACCACTCCCATTCCTCCTGTTGGATCACTGTGCACAACTCCCATTTCTCGTGTGCGTTCCCTCTTCCTCATCCATCTTCATCCTTTTAGAATCACTGTTCCATATTCACTCCCACCCTGTGGGGATCTCTCTTCCCCAGCCCCATTCTACCTATAGTATCTCTCTTCCCCACACCTTCCTTCTAACAGGTACTTCTTCCCCATTCCCCTTTCCAGTTTGGGGGTCACTGTTCCCTATTCCCTTTCCCTGTCAGGTCACTTGTCCCCATCGCCTTTCCCCTGTGGGGATCACGCTTCCCCATCCACTTTCCTGCTCTGGGTTCTCTCTTCCCCATTGTCCTTTCCCCTCTGGGATCTCTATTCCCCATCCTCATTGGGAGCTAACTTCCCGATCCCCCTTTCACTGGTGGGATCTCACTTCACTCTCCCCCTTTGTCCTGCGGGATCTTTTCCCCATCCCCTTCCACCTGTAGGATTTCTATTCTCCATTCCCTTCCTCCTGTGGGGATCTCTCTTCCCCATTCCTTTCCTCCTGTGGGGATCATTTCTCCCCATCCCCTTCCCTGTGTGGAAAACACTTCCCATCCCCCTTCCTCCTGAGGGGATCTCTCTTCCCCATTCCCCTTGCTCTTGTGGGGTCTCTCTTCCCAATTTCCCTTCTTGCTGTGGTGATCACTGTTCCCCACCCTCCTCCATCCTCTCGGGATCACTCTTCCTCATTCCCCATCACCCTATGGGGAGCCCTTTTCCTCTTTTCCCTTCTTCCTTTGGGGATCGTTTTACACACCGCTTTTCCTGTGTTGGGGTCTCTGTGCGCATTTCCCATAAAATTTTTCCCACCCACAATTCCTCCTCTCAGGGGGCCGTTCTCTCACCTTTCAACCCTGCCCCTTCCGACATTCTCACATCAGGAACACTATTCTAACTGTTGGGGAAGGAGACAGAATATTTGAAATTACAGAGTCACACTGACACTCTAAATTACTGACATTCGGTAGTGATTTTTGACAGTGATGGATTTCTGATCAGTGATTTACTGAAGAGTTTCATGTTTCCCAAAAGATCCGAGTGAGAGATATTCCCTCAGACCCACGGTATCAATCAATTTGTTCATTTGTTTGTCTCTTTGTGTTTAGACTTGGGGGGAATGACCTGCGAGATTCAGGAGTGAAACTGGTGTCTGCAGAATTGGAGAATCCAGGGTGTAAAATACAGAAACTGCGGTGAGTACCAAACTGTGTCACGAGGTGTCAGACATTGAACATCAAGCTGCTCAGTAATTGTCTTACTGATAAACATAGTGATTTTTTAATGTCTCCTGTCTCTGTGTCCTTCACCCTCTCTCTCATCCCCAGGCTGAACGATGTCGGTCTCACAGATTCTGGTGCCGAGGATCTCGCCTCCGCTCTCAGTGCAAACCCATCATTGACGGAGCTGAACCTGAGTGTCAATAAACTGAAAGATTCAGGAGTGAAACTGGTGTCTGCGGCTCTTAGTCACCCGGGGTGTAAAATACAGAAACTGTGGTAAGTACCAGGCTGTGGGAGATTGTGTTTACAGTCACTGGGTGCCTGCCATTTAAAATGACTATGATCAGTAATTGCGTTACTGATAAACACTGTGGATTTGTATTGTCTCCTGTCTCTTTCAGTCCTTCAACCTCACTCTCTCTCATCTGCAGGCTGTGGAAGGTTGGTCTTACAGATTCTGGCGCCGAAGATCTCGTCCCTGCTCTCAGTACAAACCGGTCACTGACGGAGCTGGACCTGAGATCAAACTCTCTCACAGACCGATCTGTCCCTGCTCTCCGTCGCCTCATACAGACCGTCCCGAGTCTGGCCTGTATAGAGTGAGTGCTCGTCTTAATGTTTAGTGTGATAAAATATCAGAGGATCTACGGGTTTACCACTGATATTTGTTTGTTAGCATTGTTGAAATATTAACCCCAGTCCGCTGTTAGTCACTATTGTTTCATCTGTTTATTTCCTCTTTATTCTTCCATCTGTTTCAGGTTGTGCAGTAATCAATTCAGTGAG
Source organism: Mobula hypostoma (assembly GCF_963921235.1). Taxonomy (NCBI): domain Eukaryota; kingdom Metazoa; phylum Chordata; class Chondrichthyes; order Myliobatiformes; family Myliobatidae; genus Mobula; species Mobula hypostoma. Next base: position 80,318 of record NW_026948222.1, read on the forward strand.
ATAGGGCGGAAGGAACTGAGATCTCTGCAGGAACTCAGATCTGGACTGACAGTGAACATCTGAATGTGTGAACATCCGCACCCGATGGATGGGGACATTTTGGTCGATTCCCCACGCTCCCCTTTAATGACAATGCTCCAGGTTTAATTCCCAATAGTTCAAACGGATCTCGTCTCCAACAAGCGCTCTTTGACGTCAGAGTTGTTTCCGCAGTGATGGAATCCTGCCTTCTGTCCAGCAGCGCTCTTTCTGCAAAATGTCCTGGTCCAGGCGCTCATTTAAGTGAGGCTTTGGGGAATTACACAGACAGCAAGAGCCCAGAGGCAGGACTCAGTCTGGGACACCGGTGTCCTGGGGTGGGATAATTATTTATATATTGGGGTGGAATACTTTTGCTCACTTTGCTGAGGATGGTGCATTCAGCAGTCTGGCTGATATAATGATGTTAAATTGATAAATACCTCGTTAGTGACCCTGGGTCTGCAGTGATCTCGGACACAGCCCTGAAGTGTGATTTTATAATCATCGGTTCCCCGATGAGGGGTGATTGTGAGAAAAGGGACTGATTATTCAATCTGTCTCTCGTTGTCACCGGTCTGTTAATTGTGTGACTCTGATTGAATTGGGAACAGCTTATTTATTCCCACAAATTAGCAGGTTACACGTTGTTTAATCTACATTTCCATGATGAAATCAATAAATCGCTATAACTTCCTGTCTTGATGTTGGACTTGATTTGAGGTCACTCGCGAACCCCATGCGCTGCAACAGTGATTCAGAGCTGCTCGCAGAGGGACAGCAGTGTCTCACTTCCAGGCTGAGGGAGGTCAGGTACCTAGGATCTCATACCCCCCACAGCACCCACGCTGATCCCACACTTTCATTGTTCCTGCCCCCTGCACTTTCCTCGTTCTTGCTCCCGCGCTTTCCTCTCTTCTGCCCCCGCGCATTTTCCTTGCCTCAAACTCTGTCCAACCCTTAACCACAACAGAGACAAAAACCCTGCATTTTCTGCCATCCCTTTGCCTATCTGATAGTCTCTTAAATGTCCTGAACGTATCTGCCTCAATCACTACTCTCCGCAAAAATAAAACATCCTCCCACAAACCTTCCTCCACATCGTAAAATCACGTGCCTATCTTAACATCACTTAAAAGTTCCCGATGAATCTGCCTCTATCACCATTCCAGGCAATGTAGTCCACACACCTGCAGTCTGTATAAAAAAAAACCCTGCACTTGACATGTCCTTTGGAAATACCCCCATCTCACATTTAACCTATGCCTTCTGTTATTTGACATTTCAACCATGGGGAAAATACTGTCTGTCTTGCATATCCATGTCTCTCATAATCTTATAAAACTGTAGCAGATCTCTGATCCTCCTCCCCTCTAGAGACAACACAAGTTTGTACAAACTCTTTCTTTTTTAATCTTTTTATTAATTTTCAAGTTCATAAACATAATAACAAGTGATACAAAGATTGGAATTACCTTATTGTTAATAAACATATACAAAAAAGACTACAAATAATATGTTCTTGCTATAGTTAATCATGAAAAAAAAAGAAAAGGATATTGCAAAAAAAGAAAACAAAAAAAATAGAACTAATGCATAAACCCCCCAAGAAAAGCAAACAGAACTAAACAAGGCTGAACCAATATATTAGATCGAATACATTCATTAATGTTGTCAATTCTGCTCCTCTGCTCATATAATCTCAGTTAATAAAAACTCTCATTATAACTCATGCCTCTAATCCAGGCAGAATCGTGGTTAGCTCCATCTGGGTCCTCTGCAAAGCCTCGATGTCTTTCCTCTGAAGGGGCCACCAGAGTTAATTACAGACTCACTAGAGTTTTGTAAGCTCTCCATGGTAGTACCTTTCCTGTAATAGCACCAGTCATTACCTCGTTAAGCAGCCTCATGTGCAGCAGCTTGTCAAATACCTTCTTAAAAAACAAATAAACAATATCCACTCACTCTCATTTGTTTATACTGATTGTTACTTCCTCAAAAAATTGCAACAGAATTGTGAGCTAAGATTTCCCATTAAGTAACCTATGCAGCCGTTGGCCCAATTTATCACCTATCCCGATACCTCATCCTCCAACATTTTCCTAACCATGAATTAAGATAAATTGGCCTATAATTTCCTATTTTGCCTCCCTCCTTTCTTAAGGAGTGGACTGACATTTGTAATTTCCAGTCCACAGGAATCATTCCAGATTCAAGTAATTCCCGAAGGACACCAGTAATGCCTCCATGATCTCGTTAGTTACATTTTTCAGAAATCTGGGGTGTAGTGAAGACTGAATTGACTAACTGCATCACGGCTTGCTATGGAAACAGCAATGCAATTGAACCGAAAATCTTACAAAAAGTAATGGATTCGGCACAGTGGTTCTCGGGTAAAACACTCCAAACCATTGAGCACACCATGAGAGTATGGGACTGAGAGAAACAGGCCAGTTTATGGGCATATCTCTGAGAGAGTGAGACTGAGAAATGCTAATCAGTATATAGATATGCCCCTGAGAGAGTGGGACTGAAAGACACTGGTCTGTGTCGAGATATCCCCCTGAGCATGTGGTGCTGAGAGACACAGTCCAGTGTATGGATATACTGAGAGAGTGAACTGAGACATAGCCGTTAGGGTATAATTGTTATATGTAGATAAGCTTACAAGAGGAGAGGCTGTACTTGATCCGGAAATGAACCTGGTCAGGTGTCAGGTCTCTCAGTGGGAGAGCATTTTGGAGATTGTGATCACCATTTTATCTCCTTTACTATAACATTGGACAGGGATAAGAACAGACAAGGTAAGGAAACATTTAATTGGAATAAGGGGAAATATGAGGCTGTCAGACAGTAACTTGGAAGCATAAATTGGAAACAGATGTTCTCCGGGAAACGTACAGAAGAAATGTGGAGAATGTTCTGGGAATGTTTGCTTGGTGTTCTGCGGAGTTACGTTCCAATGAGACAGGGAAAGGATGGTCGGGTACAGGAACCGTGGTGTACAAATGGTATTGTAAATCTAGTCAAGAAGAAACTAATATGTTACAAAAGGTTCAAAAACTAACAAATGAAAGGGATTTAGCAGATTACAAGACGAGTAGGAAGGAGTTTAAGAATGGAATGAGGAGAGACAGAAGGGGCTATGAAAAGGCCATGGTGGAGAGGATTAAGGAAAACCTCAAGGTATTCTTCACGTATGTGAAGAGCAAGTGGATAAGACATGAGAGAATCGGACCAATCATGTGTGACAGTGGAAGAGTGTGTATGGAACTGGAGGAAATAGCAAAGGTACATAATGAATACTTTGCTTCTGTATTCACTACGGAAAAGGATCTTGGGGATTGTAGAGATGACTTGCAGCCGACTGAAAAGCTCGAGCATGTACAAAAGGATGTGCTGGAGCTTTTGGAAAGCATCAAGTTGGATATATCACCGGGAACGGACGGGATGTATCCCAGTCTACTGTGGGAAGTGAGTGAAGAGATTGCTGAGCCTCTGGCGATGATCTTTGCATCATGAATGAGGACTGGAGAGGTTCCGGAGGAATAGAGGGTTGCAGATGTGGTTCCCTTATTCAATAAAGGGAGTAGGAATAACCCGGGAAATTATAGACCAGTGAGTCTTACCTCAGTGGTTGGTAAATTAGTACATAGAACATGGAACAGTACAGAACAGTACAGGCCCTTCGGCCCACAATGTTGAGCTGACCCTCAAACCCTGCCTCCCATGTAACCCCCCCCCAACTTAAATTTCTCCATGTACCTGTCTAATAGTCTCTTAAATTTCACGAGTGTATCTGCCTCCACCACTGACTCAGGCAGTGCATTCCATGCACCAATCACTACCTGAGTATAAAACCTACCTGTAATATCCCCCTTGAACTTCCCACCCCTTATCTTGAAGCCATGTCCTCTTCTACTGAGCAGTGGTGCCCTGAGGAAGAGGCGCTGGCTGTCCACTCCATCTATTCCTCTTAATATCTTATATATCTCTATCATGTCTCCTCTCATTCTCCTTCTCTGCAGAGAGTAAAGCCCTAGCTTCCTTAATCTCTGATCACAATGCATACTCTCTAACCCAGGCAGCAATCTGGTAAATCTCCTCTGTACCCTTTCCAATGCTTCCACATCCTTCCTATAGTGAGGTGACCAGAACTAGACACAGTACTCCAAGTGTTCCCTCACCAGAGTTTTATAGAGCTGCATCATTACCCCGCGATTCTTAAACTCTGTCCCTCGACTTATGAAAGCTAACACCCCGTAAGCTTTCTTAACTACCCTATCCGCATGTGAGGCAACTTTCAGGTATGTGTGTACATGTACCCCCAGATCCGTCTGCTCCTCCACTCTTCCATATATCCTGCCATTTACTTTGTACGCTGCCTTGGAGTTTGTCTTTCCAAAGTGTACCATCTCACACTTCTCCGGGTGGAAATCCATCTGCCACTTCTCAGCTCACTTCTGCATATTACCAATGTCTCTCTGCAATCTTCGACAATTCTTTACACTATCCACAGCACCACCAACCTTTGTGTCATCTGCAAACTTACCAACCCTCCCTTTTGCCCCCACATCCAGGTCGTTAGTAAAAAAACACGAAAAGTAGAGGTCCCAGAACCAATACCTGTGGGACAACACTAGTCACAATCCTCCAATCTGAATGTACTCCCTCCACCACCACCCTCTGCCTTCTGCAGGCAAGCCAATTCTGAATCCACCTGGCCAAACTTCCCTGGATCCCATGCCTTCTGACGTTCTGAATAAGCCTATCGTGTGGAACCGTGTCAAATGCCTTACTAAAATCCATGTAGATCACATCCGCTGCACCACCCTCAACTGTATGCCTGGTCACCTCTTCAAAGAACTCTATCAGGCTTGTTATACACGATCTGCCCTTCACAAAGCCATGTTGACTGTCCCTGATCAGATCATGATTCTCCTAATGCACATAGGTCTATCTCTAAGAATCTTTTCCAACATAAGCTGTTGTACCACCACAGACGTAAGGCTCACTGGTCTATAATTACTCGAACTATCCCTACTACCTTTTTTGAACAAGGGAACAACATTTGCCTCCTTCCAGTCCTCCGGTACCATTCCCGTGGACAACGAGGACATAAAGATCTTATCCATAGGTTCAGCAATATCTTCCCTCGTCTCCTGGAGCAGCCTGGGGAATATTCCATCAGGACCCGGGGGCTTATCTGTCCTAATGTATTTTAACAACTCCAACACCTCCTCTCCCTGAATATCAACATGCTCCAGAACATCAACCTCACTCATATTGTCCTCACGATCATCAAGTTCCCTCTCATTGGTACCAAATGAGAAGTATTCATTGCGGACTTCGCTCAATTCTACAGCGTCCAGGCACACCTTTCCACCTTTTTCTCTAATCTGTCCTATCTTCACTCCTGTCATCCTTTTATTCTTCACATAATTGAAGAATGCCTTGGGTTTTTCCTTTCCCTACTCGTCAAGGCCTTCTCATGCCCACTTTTTGCTCTCCTCAGCCCCTTCTTAAGCTCCTTTCTTGCTTCCCTATATTCCTCAATAGACCCATCTGATCCTTGCTTCCTAAACCTCATGTATGCTGCCTTCTTCCACCTGACTAGATTTTCCACCTCACTTGTCACCCATGGTTCCTTCACCCTACCATTCTTTACCTTCCTCACAGGGACAAATTTATCCCTATCATCCTGCAAGAGGTCCCTAAACATCGAGCACATATCCATAGTACATTTCCCTGCAAAAATATCATCCCAATTCACACCCGCAAGTTTTAGCCTTATAGCCTCATAATTTGCCTTTCCCGAATTGAAAATTTTCCTGTCCTCTCTATCTATTTCCTTTTCAATTTTTGATTTTTCATGCTTTACAATCTACTACTCTTTTTGAACTCGACTATGGAAAACAAGAGTATAAGATAAACAAATAAAGATCCTCAGCTAAATTGTTCAACATGCCTGGTGGTAATACTGATTTATGTGAACAAAAGTTTGGGGGCTGAATACTTTTTCAAAGCCTAAAAGATTTCGTCACAGCATTGTTTGCTCTGTCAGACATGAGCTCATTAGAGACAGGATTGTTGTGGGGCTACAATTCAAGGAATTGTTCGAAAAACTCTAAAAAAGGGAATGGGACTCTGTAGTCATTTGTAAAACAGTTGAAAATGTGTTACTGGAATATGAATCATATTCTATTATTGTATTATTCTTCTGGTGGTAGAGAGAAAGAGAACTTACAGGTGAAGAAAGAGGAGAATACGAGCGTGAAGGAAAGGACGGGTTATACGGGAGCAGCAGTGGTGGACAAAGGCGAAAATATTCTCCAAAATCATGTAATTTATTTTTTTTCAGAAGGAGGAAGCAGGGATAACAGGTTCGCCTCAAGCTTCAGTTTAATCAGGGAAGCAGGAGAGGTGCGAAGAGGATGTCTCTCGGATGCTTAGGCCAGTGATGCCCTCGGGAACACTTGTAAGAAAAAATGTCCCGCTGCACTGAGAGAACAGACAGAAAGTGCTGAAGGACCTCAGTAGATCAGGGATCAACAACGAACAAAAGGAAACAGTCGACATTTCTGGTCGACACCGTTCATAAGGACGCTGAATTTGCGTGTGTTGTTCTGCACTTCGAGAATCTGCAGATTTTCTAGAGCCTGTTTTGTTCATCACATTGTTTGCACTGACGCACAAGTGGGGGAATAAAAAACAGAGCATGACAGCTGCAGAACTGATAAAACTTTTGCAGCATTTATTTCTAACGTTTACTGAGTTTCAACATTAGTTTCAGTGGGTATTTCACCACTGCCTTTAGTTCCCCGCGGAATTTGCTCTGAGTCAGGACGGAAATGCACGTGTTGGTGCAGGAACTGAGAACCTGCAGCATTCCCGAAATGTGCATCGTGACGTAACAGGGATTCCTGACCGAATAAACAAAACTCATTGAAATCTGTTGATAGATATAAAATATCACCTCTGTTACCCAGAAACTACCGGTTATGCTGAAAAGCAAAACGATATCTTTCCGTCGGTTCTCCATCTCCCGGTCCTTGTCATTCTCTCCGCTCTTTTGTCCCCGGAGCCCCCTGCGGGTTCGACTAGCTGTTAGAATCCGCCTGACAGTCAGAATATTGAACAGCAAAATCAGAAAGAATGCGACACAAGGGATTAAAATGCGGTGAAACAACTCAAAGACCCCCCATGAGGGAGAGTTATTGAAGCCCGGTTTGTAAACACAACACCACGGAACACCATCAGTTATCAGAACATGATCCATTGTAAAGCCCCAGGGGACACTCTCCAAACAGGCCAACACACTCACTGTCCCGATAACCACAGACGCCGTTCTCTCGGTGCAATATTTTGTTTTCAGCTCTCACAGCAAATAACCATATATCGATCGACGGTGAAAGCGACAGTCAGCCAGACAGAGGTCGCAGTGCTCGCAAAAATCAACCAAAGCTGGAGTCTGCACACAGGGGTGATGAACAGAAATGATCGGTGAAAGTATATCCAAGCAGTCCACTATAGCAGCGGATCCTAGATAACGACCAGGAGATCGGCCGCGGCCATACCCACCAGGAAGCGAGTGACACATTTGGAGAGTCCACACTTTCCCCGGGACAGGATCGCAATGGCCACCAAGTTCGCTGGAAGAGAGACCGGGAACAACAAGTTGAGAAATTCCTGAGCAGAAGCCAATGCAGCAGTTTATGGCGATCCGGTAATATTTCACTTTATTGCTGTATTTAGCGGATGAAGGGTCAATTCTGCCGGAGATAGAGATGGTGTTTACATAGTAAAATAGAATCACTATGATTTCAATACATATTCTTTACTGGTGACCGAAATGTGAACTGGTAGCGGAAAGCTAAAAGCTGCTCGGAGTCAATACTGGATCATTTTCCACCGGCCCCTTCCGCGTCTCGTCTCGGTGAAAGGATAAGATGGAGGGATTCTTCCATTAGAGAACCATCAACTTCATGCTGTTCCTCGTCAGCGACAGAGCAGCCGAAGGGAGGAAGGAAAACAGGAAGAGTGGAAAACACTCATCCAGACAAAACAGAATATTTGGAAAAAAGTTAAGATATCTCTCCTCAGCACTGTTCTCAGAGAGACCCCAAATATAAATGTTAACTGGCTTCTCTTTCCATACAAGGTGCTTGAGACTTAGTGCTTTTAAGATTCTCCGTGTTTGTTTCCTATTCCAGCATTTGCCACCTCAGTCACATTACGATCGAACATTGACTGATTCCAGCAGATAACGCGCAGTCTGACACACTCTGACAAACAGTCATGACGCCTCCCGCTCAGTCCATCAGAGAGAAGCAGAGCAGACGATTTCAGCGTCCAGCGGTAAGCTCGTAGCCGTAGTCAGGTGGCTGTGACATGGCAGGTGTATCTATGATACAATACTTGTAGCAGTATTGATAACTATGAAGCATCACGTCTGTTGTGCTAATTGGTTGAAGAGCGATTTCATTGCGTCGTCCATCAGCCGATTCACATTCAGTCATAGCCCGATTCAATGGTTATTTCAACGCATTCCTTAGTTCCTCTCGAAATTTGCACTGATTCAGTGCGTAAATGCAGATGTTGGTGCAGGAAATGAGAATCTGCAGCATTCCGGATGTGTACTCTGCGATCCGTGACAGAATAAACAAAACTCTTTGAAATATGTTGATATAAAATACCACTTCTGTTACCGGGTATGAAACTACCGGTTGCGCTGAAGAGCAAAACAATTGATTTGCGTCTGTTCACCGTTTTCGGTCCTTGTCATTCTCTCCACTCTTTTGTCCCAGGAGCCCCCTGTGGCCTCGACTGGCCGCTAGAATCCGCCTGACAGTCAGAATATTGAACAGCAAAATCAGAACGAATGGGACACATGGGGTTAAAATGCGGTGTAACGTCTGAAATGCCGCTCATGAGGGAGAGTTTTTATAGCTCGCAGTAAGAGCAGACTCCCAGGGAACACCATTAATTATTACTAAGGGCTCGTACACAAAGCATCAGGGGACACACTCCAAACAGGCTAGCACACTCACTCTCCCGATGACCACAGCCGCCAGTTCTCTCGGTGCTATATATATATTTTTTCAGTTTCTCACAGCAAATAGCCACAAATCGATCGACGGTGAACGCGAGAGTCAGCCAGACAGAGTTTGCAGTGCTCGCAAAAAAATTATCCATTTACAAGTCTGCACACAGGGGTAATGAACAGGAGTGATCGGCGAAAATATAACCAAGCAGTCCACAGTAGCAGCGGATCCGAGATAACGACCAGCAGATCGGCCGCGGCCATTCCCACCAGGTAGCGAGTGACACAATTGGAGAGACCGCACTTTCCCCGGGACAGGATCACAGTCGCCACCAAGTTCGCTGGATGAGAGTCAGGGAACAGCAAGTTCAGAAAATACTGAGCAAAAACTAATGTCGCTGTTTGAGGGGATGCTGCAGGTTTTCCACTTTATTGGGGCATCTAGCTGTGGAAAGGTACACTGAAGTTGTGGATCGAGAAGGATTTTATACAGTAAACTGAGGCCAATATGTTCTGAATACCGATTCCTTACTGATGATCGAAATACGAACTGACTGTGGAAAGCTGTAACTGGGTTCCTACCTCCTCGGAGTCAATAGTGGTCGGAAGATTTTCTACCGGCGCCATCCCCGTCTGGTGTAGATGAAATGAAAAAAAAAATCAGGGACAGAACACCGAGGGATGGAACAGAAACAGCAAATGCTGGAAACACTCATCGAGGCAAAACAAAATATGTGGAAAAACAGTTAAAGTGTCTCTTCTCATAACTATTCTCAGAGAGGCCCCTGACACCAGTGGTAACTAGTTTCTCTTTCCATACAAGCCGCTTCAGTTTAGTTCTTCAAGGATTTCCCATTTCAACGTTTGGCACCTCACTGACTTTACAACAGAACATTGACGGATTCCAACAGATAAATCACAATCCGACACAGCCTCACAAACGGAAATGACGTCTCCCACTGAATCATGGGAGAGGAATTCAAAGACCAACAGCAAGCTCGGTGACGCAGTGAGATGTCTGTAACGTGTCAGATGTAGATGTCATGGAATACATTTCACAGTATTGATAACGATAATCCCCGCTCTGATTGTGTTAATCGGCTCGGCAACGACTGCATTGTGTTGTCAATGAACTGCTTCACATTCAGAGATACAGGGCGTATTTATTGAAAGTGCTCAAGTTTCATAACGCAACATGGAAATCCTCACATTTGCTAAATTATTACTAACTGTCGATGGGTTGATTGTTACAGGTAACTCAGACAACCGTTCATATACAAATGCAGATAATTAATGCTTATAATCTCAGCGGACTGTACGAACACAATATTTCCCAAAACAGTGCACCTACTATAAGATCAAAAGAATAGAGAGCAGCACATCGCATTATTGAACACAAACAGCTGGAAGAACGCTGTCTGACCGGATGATTTCCACAAATGCTGACAGTTTCGATGAATTCCTGCAGCCGGTTGTATCAGATCCAGGTCTGAGAATCCACTGTTACGGTGTTTCCATTCCATTCCTGAAATGCGGAACACTGGTAATGGGCAGGTGACAGTGCAAGCCAGCGACACAAACAATCATGAAGTTGGAATGAAATTAAAATTCCCAACAGCGGCAGCTGACACTGTGGCTTACCGAGAATTCAAAAGACTGAAATGAAAGGATAGTAAACTTCGCGTATTCGCGAGAAGACTGGATACACCATTTCGGTGAGAATCTGTGACTTCTGTTGCTCAGGAATTCACAGCTCTGGCAGAACTGTGAGCTGGTGCATTCAAAATGGGGCTGATTTATGCAGAGGATCAGTCTCCAGAGATAGGGTTACACTCCTGATTAAATTTCTTATTTACAGTTACCTGAACAAACACTTCAATTCAACACCATTGTCTCTGATATAAGCATTCGGCCGATCCTAGCGAAACATATCAAAATTCCTGGGCACTACCTCATCAGGTGGAAATAATGCCGGAGCTCTAATGGCAAAGATTGAGCTTTGTCACGGAATGGCCGTATTTACAGAATTCACGTTTCTGTTGGCTGATTATACATCTGTGAACAGAGTTCACTGACACCGACCAAATGACCCCCAGGACCCCCAACTTCTGCCTCTTCTGCCCAGGCTTCACACAAACGTCTGACGTTTACCTCTCCAGCACTGGCCCGGTCTCCTTCTCCGACCCACGCGGAAATATTTCACTCAAATCCGACATCCCTCTTGTCGAGGGACAAGGTAGAGAGCAGCTGCTTCTGTCTATCACACGCGGTGTGTTACAGATCACAGAGAGACCGACAGCTCATCAGTTCCACTGTTAGCTTCAGCAGAGACATTCAGACCAACACTGAGCCCAAGACCCAGAGGCACGTTTCCAGTACACCTGTTACATTGAACCACAGACAGTCAACCTTTCCATTGTATTCTGTACACAGTGTCCTACAGGCAGACACACAGACCCAGATCCCACAACCCCACCCACGGAGATGGGAGCAGAGCAACAATAGCGTTGGCAGAGTCTGTGTGAGTTCAGAAAAAGATAAACGGATGGAAAATTGGAAGCTCCTGAATGTTATGTGAATGTTTCTGATTGAGCTCTGTGCTCAATGATCTCGGGTCTCTGGCACACAGCCATAGATCTTTCGACTCCCGCGACGCCACAACAGATCTCCTGCCGTGACACTGACCTTCGATCCCGCCCCCCAACCCGTCTCCAGAGCCCCGAGATCCTAGGTATCCAGAAGCGAGCCGATTTCGTAGGCCGAGATTTGGCCTGCCGAGCAACGGCCAGTTGTGAAACCCCGAGAGCGGGTCGCATTCCCGCAAAGAACCATAGTCAGCGTCTAACTCCAGGTACGGGTCTTCAAAAGAATCCCGAAAGGGCTCATGATGACTCTGGATATTTGAGGATTGAAACAACATATGAATTGCTGAGAGACCCATTTCACTGGTCACGAATGAAGTCGGAGGTCGAAGAATAATGTAAGTCGTGCATCGATGCTAAGGTGTTATGGGAGAAGTGCTCCATTTATTGTAACCTCCCCAGGATGAAGGTAGTGACCAGGGACGGGATTTTGAGAGCAGGCTCATCCATGTGTTTCTGATTTGTTAGTCGAGAGGTCGAGGACCACTCCCTATCATCTGCAGGGTGATCCCCAGCCCGAGAGGTTTTACAGGACCTTACTAGACATTCTCGGGACCCTGAAGTGGAGCAGGTGGAGTGAATATATTAGACATCTGATTCGCAGTTACAACTGTGCCCGAAATAAAGCTACCGGATACTCGCGAGGCGAGGCGAGGCGAGTATAGTGTTCTCGTGCAGTGTGTTGAAACCCTGACTAAACATCAAGTTAAACCGGAGCCAATGAAGACAGAGCCATAGTAAGGTTAACCATTTACGGTTCACTCTTCCACATTATGAAAACTGTTGATTAAAAAATACAAACATTTACAGCGTCTATTTCATTCTGGAGACCAGGCGCGCTCTCTTCTTTTAGCGAGTGTCTCCAGCCGCCCCGAGTAGGCAGCGAGGGGGTCGCGTCAATCCGCCGCCGGGCCCGAGCCCACCCCGCCTTTGAAATTGAAAAGCCGACACGCGCGCCGCTTCCCTTAACAGAAACCGCGTTAATATTTTTACTTCAAATACTTTCATCCAAACTTACGTGTTGCTTCTATAATGTTTCTTTATGGGTGGACACGGAGCTCTTCACGATCATGCTGCGCGCCTGGCGCCCGCCTTCACACCTTCCCGAACAGGAGTTACGCAGAAGACGCGGCGAAATCGGAAGTGACGTCATCACATGCCGCGATATGCCATAGATAACGAATTTACTTTTGTTATACCGTAACATAATTATTAACCTTTAACTAGAAAATAGTTGCAAGCAAATCATTTAAAGCGTTACCCAACAAAGTCAAATAAATGCCTTAAGGCAACACAGCGAGGTTGCCCATTGACCTCTGTTTGGGGATTGACGAGGGTGATTTACCAGCGAAGACTTATCTGAAGTACAGTATGTTTCTGATATGAGAAGGGAGCTGAAAAAAGGCTTATGAATTAGCTGGGGTCGCGGATGCCTAGCAGATTAAAGGAAAAAAAGCGGAGGTATCATCAAAAAGTGAGGTTCTCCCAACTCCTGCCGGGAGACAGAGTCCTCATAAAGAACCTGGGGCTACCAGGGAAGCATAAGAAGATTGACCGCTGGGCGGCTGCGCCCTCTGCGATGGACAGTCAGATGCAAAACCTGCCAGTTTTCCGGATGAAACTAGAGGATGGGAATGGGTTTGACAAGTTTCTGCATCGGAACTACCTTCTGCCTCTGGGACAAGAGCTGCAGGCTGACCCAGAGGCCGACCTGCAGCCTAGGCCTAGTAAGAGGACTCTGCGGAGATGTGGGGAGACCACAGGGCCAACAGCAGGAGAGGTTAGGCCAGTCCCCACCCCTGAAACGGATCCTGATTCGGAGAATGAGGACCTGGATGAGTGGTGTTTGCTGCCTTTTGCTAACTCCACATTCATTGAGGCAGAGTCTCCCCATCCTTCCCCCGCTAGGTCCGGTGGGATTGGGGGTTATCTGTGGACAGCCTGCGTTGAAGCGGGGTTTAGCCAAGTGACAGAATGGTCCGAGTTGTAGGTGGGCACGAGTGATAGGCCGGGCTAGCCTTGCCAGGTATATCAGGAGCATTCATGGTAGTTTCGGAATCTGAAGAGTTAGGTAAGGGGGAACGCAGGTATCAGAGAATTAGGAGAGCACTGGATGAGCTGACACCGGGCAAACAGAGTGCGGCCCCTATCGTTTTTTTTTGTCGGGATCAGGTACAGACTAATAAAATTGGTGGGGACACATCTATGAGTTCAATTAAATTCGTGAAGCCCATTGAAGTTTCCACGAATACGATTATTGACCGCATTGTCCAAATCTCAGGGGACGCATTAAAGTGAGTTATCTACTACATATGCCAGTTGGTTGCTCGCCATGATTGGCCTAATGTTATTTCAACTTGGTGCACATCAAGTATCAATGTGGGTATCAGATTAAGAAACAAGGGTTTGAGGTAAAGTTGTCTTGTGTAATATTAGAAGGTTTACACTAATCCATAGAGTACTGGCTACATGGGATGATAGTACAGGAATGTTTTATGTCGGTATGTTATTTCATATTCCCCGACATCGAAATAATTGAGCCTACAATTTGAGAAGAGTTTGCATTGCGGGCATATATCACGAGGAGACTTATATTCTAAAGTAACCCACCAACACCTGTTATTGTTATGAATGGTACCAAATAAGGAATAGAATCATCCAGATGTCATAAAAGGGGAAAAACGACGTGCTTGAAGTGATACGAAAACATTGATACATGGATTATGCTTTCAGTGCTTACGAGAATTGTTCATTGTCTGCTCTGACGATAACGAATGAGATCTTCTTACAATGTGCTTTTGTGGGACAGGCATATTATAGCCACAGCAAAAACGAGTTATGCCAACGGGCGGAAAGAGTGTCCTTTGGAAAGTTACAATATTGTAATTGAGAACATGACTTCAGAATTGGAGATAAGAGGACGAGACTTGCTTCTCCCAGCAATAACCAGAGTAATGAAGGGGGAGCTTCAAGTTCCAACGCACTTACACACTAATACGGTCGATATTTATGGGACCAGCTTCTTGCTGAGTTGCCACCGATTACTCTTTTGATTGCAGACTCGTCACGAGTTGTGTAGGAGGCAAATAATCTATCAATGGACTAAGCACACTAAAATTTTTGATTTTATGTAATTATTAATTGAATAAATATCATGAACATGAGTTGTGGAGTCCTCTCATGTGAGTTCATTGTTGGGGTAAGTGAAATTATCCCCTCTACTGGAGGAGCCTGATAATTTACGAGTAGAAGTGTTGCGGAACCTGTTGCTATGGGACCTGACGCTCCTGTCACTCCTTCTGGATAGCAGCATGGAGAAGTGATCATCACCTGGGTGGTGGGCGTCCCTGATGATGAATGCTGCTTTCCTGCGATTTCGCTTCTTGTAAATGTTCTCAGTGGTGGGGAGGGATGTACATCTTATGGACTGGCTGCATCCACAACTTTTCATTGTTTAGTCTGCTCAAGGAACTCGGTGTTTCCATAGCAGACAATGATGCAACCAGTCAGGGTACTCACCACTATACTATTCTAAAAAATTGTCTGGTTCAGCCGACATGCTAAATCTGCACAAAAAGACACAAACTGACTGTAAATATTGCTATATCTTTCCATTACTATACCTCTCCTCTGAGCCCCTAGACTAAGAATCCCAGTCAATATCGGGATATCAGTCACACACTACTCTGTTAATTTTGCGATTTTAATAAACTGCCTATATTTCTGTGCATGTCTCTCCAGCTGGAGCTTCAAAATCCTTTGGTAATTGAAGCACGCAACATCTCAATGCTCCCCTTTATTAACTTTCCGTTACACGTTGAAAGATGCCCATTGGGAGGGAGGTGATTGACAGTGCCGATGATTTGCAGTCCAGTGTCTTCAGTGCTCAGGTCTCTGTCCCTACCGTTCTGGTGTTGCACTGGTGTTTCCCGGTGGAGTTCAGTACTGGCTGTGCTCACTGCACAGTGTTTAAAGTTTTATAAGTCTGTGTCCTGGTAGTGAAGGTATAGATATTGTAAAAGTCATTGTCCCTCTAGTCAACTGCTGACTGTTGTTCTATAGGCTCGTATGCTCGTACACAGTTTTATCTCAGGTATTTGTATGCCCAACGCTTGTAAAGACAGGTCCCGTTACATCATACTGCCAACAGTTGTAACGATCTGCGTCCTGAAACTACGGTGATAACTACCGTGAAGCTGATTACACTTGCTGTTGTGGTACGCTCCGCAGTACTGGTCTGTATCCCAACAGTACGGTGCCGGCTGTTCGAAGGATCAGTGGCCTTGCAGGACGAACTCAGCTGTTGTAAACATCGATTGTCCTTAGAGTATGCTGCCGACTATTGCAATGATCTCTGTCCTTCGTCTGGTCAGCCGTTATAAAGATCTGTGTCCTTACAGTATGCGCTTGATGTTATAAACGGTTGTGCCCTTACAGTATAGTACAGACGATGTTTATTACAGTAAAAAAAAAGGACAGGGATTATCCACTCTGGTTCATCAGAGTTATGTGTTGATCATTCTCTGTCCTTGTATTAGAGTCTTACACTGGTCTGTGTCCTTACCGGTCGGTGCTTTGCAATGGCGGTTCAGTGTGCTTGAGAAAAAATGCCAGTGTTTTACACACAAGTGTGTCCTTATTACACAAACTGTCCTTTTATAACATTCTCATTGTCCCGTTCCCCGTAGCTCGGCAGATTAATTCCAATGTAGGATCTCTCCATTTTCTCTTTCGTATCACCCCTAAATGCAGTGAGTCCCAGATGATATCAGAGTCAACGTAGAAATACGAGTTTCATCACCTGCCCCTTGGATCCTGGCCCACTGGGCATCAAATCATTAATCAATAAACTGCAGGGTACAGCACAGGAACAGTTACCTCTCCTCACCGTGTGTGTGTGTGTGTGTGTGTGTGTGTGTGTGTTTGTGTTGATCATGATGACAATTTAAACCGCATATTTACCTGCATGTGATCTCTGTCCTCCAATGAATTAAATTCCCTAAGGGAATGCTCTTTAATGCTCTTAATGCTCTTTGGCCCAAAGCAATCTCCCCTTTGGTAGCAACACTAAGAATATCAGCATACACACTTTTGATCTCGCTTTCCTCCATGTCCTTCCCCTTAATGAACACCAATGAATGCAACATAATGATCTTGTCCCTCACATGCTAACACCAGCTCCAGACATAATCTCCCTTCTCTGCGGCACAGAACATCTCCTCTCTCCCCCCACCCTCCCTCTCTCTCTCTCTCTCTCTCTCTCTCTCTCTCGCTCTCTCTCTCTCTCTCGCTCTCTCTCTCACTCTCTCTCTCAACAGCTACAAGTAAAATAAAGGTACTTTGTCTTCATTTTAAAAGAATTAAAATATGCTATTGGAAGATGGTTCGTGATGGTAGAGGAGAACCTGCAGGTGGAGAGCATTTGCAGATTTTCTCGTATTTTAGTTTCTTCTTTCTGTGCATCACGTTGTTGTAATTTGCCAACAAGTTGCGGTACGGAATAAGGATCACGAAGATAGCTTGATTTTAATACTTAACAGCATTTATTTCTAACATTTAACGAGTTTCAAAATCCCATTCAATGGGTATTTCAGCATATTCCTGAGTTCCTCTCGGAATTTCCTCTGGGTCAGGGCGTATATAAAAGTGTTGGTGCAGGAATTGAGAATCTGCAGCATTCCCGATAACTCTTCGGTGATGTAACGGGTATCTGTCACAGAATAATAAACAAAAGTCATTGAAATCCGTTGATAGATATAAGATACCTGCCGTGTTATCCAGCACAGTATAAAACTACCGGATATGCTGAAGAGCAAAATGATGGATTTGCGTCGGTTCTCCACCTCCCGGTCCTTGTCATTCTCTCCATTCCTTCGTCCCCGGAGCCCCCGGCGGGCTCGGCTGGCTGCAAGAATCTTCCTAACGGTTCGAATATTGAGCAGCAATATTAGCAAGAATGGAACACAAGGGGTTAAAATGCGGTGAAACATTGCAAATGCCGCCCATTCGGGAGATCTTTTGTAGCTCGATGTGTAAACGCAATACCAGGGAACACCATCAATCATTACCAAAGGGTCGTATACAAATCCCCAGGGGATACCCTCCAGACAGGCCAGCACACTCACTGTCCCGATAACCACAGCCGCCGTTCTCTCGGTGCAATATTTTGTTTTCAGTTTCTCACAGCAAATAGCCACAAACCTATCGACGGTGAAAGCGACAGTCAGCCAGACAGAGGTCACAGTGCTCGCAGAAATTAACCATGCACCGAGTCTGCACACGGGAGTGATGAAAAAGAAAGACCGAGGGAAGTAAATCCAAGCAGTCCACGTCAGCAGCGGATAGGAGATAACGATCAGGAGATCGGCCGCGGCCATTCCAACCAGGTAGCGATTAATGCATTTGGATAGACCGCACTTTCTCCAGGAGAGGATCACAATCGCGAGCAGGTTCGCTGGAAGAGAGACAGGGAACAGCAAGTTGAAAACATTCTGAGCGGAGGCCAATGGAGTAGTTGGAGGGGATACTCTAACACCTCCGTGATATTGTTGCGTTTAGTGGTGCAAGTGTGCAAAGAGTGGGCAGATCTGGAGGAGACAAAGAAAGACACAGTGCAATAAAATCAGTACGATTTGTGGACGGATTCTTACTGATGACCGAAATGTAAAGTGGCAGGTGAAAGCTAAAACTGGGTAACTACCTCCTCAGAGTCCATACTGGATGGAACATTTTCTAACGGCGCCTCCGCGTTTCGTGTTCGTAAAGTGAATAAATCCGCACCCTGATTGCAGGATACTTCCATTGGAAATTCAGCAGCTTCCATGGCGCTCCCTGCCACGAAAGCCGAAGGACGTTTAAAAAAAAGGGAAATGCTGGAAACACGCATCCAGACGAAACAAAATATGTGGAAAAACTTTTAAATTGTCTCTTCTCATAAATGTTCTCAGACAGGCCGCTGACATCCCTTTTAACATTTCTCTTTCCATTCTAGCTGATTGGGGTTTAGTGTTTCCAGTATTCCACATGTGTGTCTCCTATTCCAGAATCTACCACTTCACTGACTTTAGAAAAGAAGATTGACTAATACCGCAGTTACAGCGCAGTATGACACAACGTGAAAGACAGATATGAAGTCTGCCATTGAAACCAGCACAGGGAAGCAGGGAGGAGAAATTCATTGCCTGGTAGCAAACACGGTGTCGCATTTAGATATCTGTAAAGGTGTCGGGTGTAAATATAACATAAGACGCTGGTGGGAGTTGTGTACAGGCCACCTAACAGTAGTAGTGAGGTCGGAGATGGTATTAAACAGGAAATTAGAAATGTGTGCAATAAAGGAACAGCAGTTATAATGGGTGACTTCAATCTACATGTAGACTGGGTGAACCAAATTGGTAAAGGTGCTGAGGAAGAGGATTTCTTGGAATGTATGCGGGATGGTTTTTTGAACCAACATGTCGAGGAACCGACTAGAGAGCAGGCTATTCTGGACTGGGTTTTGAGCAATGAGGAAGGGTTAATTAGCGATCTTGTCGTGAGAGGCCCCTTGGGTACGAGTGACCATAATATGGTGGAATTCTTCATTAACATGGAGAGTGACATAGTTAATTCAGAAACAAAGGTTCTGAACTTAAAGAGGGGTAACTTTGAAGGTATGAGTCGTGAATTAGCTAAGATAGACTGGCAAATGACACTTAAAGGATTGACGGTGGATATGCAATGGCAGGCATTTAAAGGTTGCATGGATGAACTACAACAATTGTTCATCCCAGTTTGGCAAAAGAATAAATCAAGGAAGGTAGTGCACCCGTGGCTGACAAGAGAAATTAGGGATAGTATCAATTCCAAAGAAGTAGCATACAAATTAGCCAGAGAAAGTGGCTCACCTGAGGACTGGGAGAAATTCAGAGTTCAGCAGAGGAGGACAAAGGGCTTAATTAGGAAGGGGAAAAAAGATTATGAGAGAAAACTGGCAGAGAACATAAAAACGGACTGTAAAAGCTTTTATAGATATGTAAAAAGGAAAAGACTGATAAAGACAAATGTAGGTCCCCTGCGGACAGAAACAGGTGAATTGATTATGGGGAGCAAGGACATGGCAGACCAATTGAATAATTAGTTTGGTTCTGTCTTCACTAAGGAGGACATAAATAATCTTCCAGAAATAGTAAGGGACAGAGGGTCCAGTGAGATGGAGGAACTGAGTGAAATACATGTTAGTAGGGAAGTGGTGTTAGGTAAATTGAAGGGATTGAAGGCAGATAAATCCCCAGGGCCAGATGGTCTGCATCCCAGAGTGCTTAAGGAAGTAGCCCAAGAAATAGTGGATGCATTAGTCATAATTTTTCAAAACTCGTTAGATTCTGGACTAGTTCCTGAGGATTGGAGGGTGGCTAATGTAACCCCACTTTTTAAAAAAGGAGGGAGAGAGAAACCGGGGAATTATAGGCCGGTTAGCCTAACGTCGGTGGTGGGGAAACTGCTGGAGTCAGTTATCAAGGATGTGATAACAGCACATTTGGAAAGCGGTGAAATGATCGGACAAAGTCAGCATGGATTTGTGAAAGGAAAATCATGTCTGACGAATCTCATAGAATTTTTTGAGGATGTAACTAGTAGAGTGGATAGGGGAGAACCAGTGGATGTGGTATATTTGGATTTTCAAAAGGCTTTTGACAAGGTCCCACACAGCAGATTAGTGTGCAAACTTAAAGCACACGGTATTGGGGGTAAGGTATTGGTGTGGGTGGAGAATTGGTTAGCAGACAGGAAGCAAAGAGTGGGAATAAACGGGACCTTTTCAGAATGGCAGGCGGTGACTAGTGGGGTACCGCAAGGCTCAGTGCTGGGACCCCAGTTGTTTACAATATATATTAATGACTTGGATGAGGGAATTAAATGCAGCATCTCCAAGTTTGCGGATGACACGAAGCTGGGTGGCAGTGTTAGCAGTGAGGAGGATGCTAAGAGGATGCAGGGTGACTTGGATAGGTTGGGTGACTGGGCAAACTCATGGCAGATGCAATTTAATGTGGATAAATGTGAAGTTATCCACTTTGGTGGCAAAAATAGGAAAACAGATTATTATCTGAATGGTGGCCGATTAGGAAAAGTGGAGGTGCAACGAGACCTGGGTGTCATTATACACCAGTCATTGAAAGTGGGCATGCAGGTACAGCAGGCGGTGAAAAAGGCGAACGGTATGCTGGCATTTATAGCGAGAGGATTCGAGTACAGGAGCAGGGAGGTACTACTGCAGTTGTACAGGGCCTTGGTGAGACCACACCTGGAGTATTGTGTGCAGTTTTGGTCCCCTAATCTGAGGAAAGACATCTTTGCCATAGAGGGAGTACAAAGAAGGTTCACCAGATTGATTCCTGGGATGGCAGGTCTTTCATATGAAGAAAGACTGGATGAACTGGGCTTGTACTCGTTGGAATTTAGAAGATTGAGGGGGGATCTGATTGAAACGTATAAGATCCTAAAGGGATTGGACAGGCTAGATGCGGGAAGATTGTTCCCGATGTTGGGGTGGTCCGGAACGAGGGGTCACAGTTTGAGGATAGAGGGGAAGCCTTTTAGGACCGAGATTAGGAAAAACTTCTTCACACAGAGAGTGGTGAATCTGTGGAATTCTCTGCCACAGCAAACTGTTGAGGCCAGTTCATTAGCTATGTTTAAAAGGAAGTTAGATATGGCCCTTGTGGCTACAGGGGTCAGGGGGTATGGAGGGAAGGCTGTGTTCTGAGTTGGATGATCAGCCATGATCATAATAAATGGCGGTGCAGGCTCGAAGGGCCGAATGGCCTACTCCTGCACCTATTTTCTATGTTTCTATGTTTCTATGTTTCTATAATATATTTCACAGTATTGAAAACTATGAAGTAACACGTCGGTTGTGGTATTTGGCTCAGCAACAATTGAGTTGTGTTGTCCATCAACTGTGTTATAGTCAGTCACAGCACACTCCATAGACCATAGAACACTACAGCACAGAAAACAAGCCATTCGGCCCGTCTAGTCTGTGCCGAAACTTTATTCCACCAGTCCCGTTGACCCGCACCCAGTCAATAACCCTCCAGACCTCTTCCATCCACGTTTCTATCCAATTTATTCTTCACACGTAAGAGTGAGCCACAATTACCACGTCAGATGTCAGCTTGTTCCTCACTCTCATTCCTCTCTGAGCGAAGAAGTTCCCCCTAATGTTACCCCTAATTTTTCCCCTTTCACCCTAAAGCCATGTCCTCTCGTATTTATCTCTCCTAATCTAACTGGAAGGAGCCTACTCGCATTTATTCTGTCTACACCCCTCACAATGTTGTAAACCTTTATCAAGTCTCCCCTCTTCCTTCTACGCTCCAAGGAATAAAGTGCTAAACTGTTCAATCTTTCCCTGCAACTCAACTCCTGAAGACCCAGCAACATCCTAGAAAATCTTCTCTGCACACTTTCAATCTTACTGAGATCCTTCTTTTCGTTGGGTGACCAGAACTGCACACAATATTCCAAATTCCAAACGTCTTATACCTCTCCAAAACATCCCAACTGCTATACTCAGTGCTTTGATTTATGAATGCCTGGATGCCAAAAGCCTTCTTTACCACCCTATCCTCATGTGACGCCACTTTCAAGGAATTATGTATCTGAACTCATAGAATCCTTCGTTCCTCCGCACCCCTCAGTACCCTACCATTTACTATGTACGTCTTACCTTGATTTGTCCTTCCAAAATGCAACACCTCACACTGGTTTGCATTAACTTCCATCTGCCACTTTCTAGCCCATCTTTTTCCAACTGGTCCAGATCCCTCTGCAAGCTTTGAAAACCTTCCTCGCCGTCCACAACGCCTCCAATCTTAGTGTCATCAGCATTCTTGCTAATCCAATTTTCAACATTATCATCTAGATCATTGATATAGACAGCAAACAATAATGGTCCCAGCGCAGATCCCTGAGGCACTCCACTAGACACAGGCCTCCGGTCTGAGAAGCAATTATCCACTACCACTCTCTGTCTTCTCCCCCACAGCCGATTTCGAATCCGGTTTACAACCTCTCCATGGATACCTAGTGTCTCAACCTTGTGAACTAACCTCCGATATGGGACCTTGTCAAAGGCCTTACTAAAGTCCATCTAGACAACATCCACGGCCTTTCCCTCATCTACCTTCTTGGTAATCTCCTCAAAGAACTCCTGAATATTTGTTAAACACGATCTACAACGCACAAAGCCTTACTGACTATCCTTAATCAACCCTTGGCTGTCCAAGTACTTGCATATCCGATCTCTCAGAGCACCTTCCAATAATTTACCTACCACTGATGTCAGGTTCACCGGTCTGTAGTTGCCTGGTTTACTTTTAGAGTCCTTTTCAAACAACGGAAAAACATGAGCCTCCCTCCAGTCCTCCGGCACCGCACCGGTGGCTAAGGACATTTTAAATATTTCAGCTAGGGCCCCAGCAATTTCTACACTGGACTCTCTCAACGCCGAGGAAATATCCTGTCCGGCCCGGCGGATTTATCTACCTTCATTCGCTGTAAGGCAGCAAGCAGCTCCTCCTCTTTAATTTCTATATATTCCATGACACTACTTCTTGTTTCCCTTCCGTCCATATACACTCTGCCAGTTTCCTGAATAAATACTGCTGAGAAAAAAAATAACTGTTTAAGATCTCCCCCATCTCCTGAGGCTCCACACATGGACGGCCACTCTGATATTCTAGGGGACTAAATGAGTTCCTTTCTATACTTTTACTCTTAATATACTTGCAGAAACACTTCGGGTTTACCTTCGCATTACCTGCCAAATCAACCTCATGTCTTCTTTTTGCCTTCCCGTTTTCTTTCTTTAGTATTTTCTTACATTTTCTACACTCTTCAAGTACCTCATTTGTTCCTAGTTGCCTATACCTGCCATACACATCTCTCTTTTTCTTAACCAGGTCACCAATATCCCTTGAAAACCAATGTTCCCTATGCCTGTTAACTTTGCCTTTAATCCTGGCAGGAACATGCAAACTCTGCACTCTCAAAAATTCGCCTTTGACGGCCTTCCACTTACTGAAAACATCCTAGCCAGAAAACAACTTATCCCAAGCCACTCTTCCTAGATCCTTTCTCATCTCCACAAAATTTGCCCTTCTCCAATTTAGAACTTCAATTCGAGGAACAGACCTCTCTTTATCCATAATTAACTTGAAACTAATGACATTATGGTCACTGGACCCAACATTTTCTCCTACACATACTTCTGACATCCAACCTGTCTGGTTCCTAATAGGAGATTAAGTGTTGCATCCTCTCTCGTTGGTACCTCTATATATTGATTTGGAAAACTTTCCTGAACTCATTTGACAAATTCCAAGCCATCCAGCCCTTTCACAATGTGGGAGTCCCAGTCAATATGTGGAAAGTTAAAATCCCCTACTTTTACAGCTTTCTGTTTCTTACATCGGCCTGCTATCTCTCTACAGATTTGCTCCTCCAATTCTCTCGGACCATTGGGCGGTCTATAATACAACCCTATTAGTGTGGTCGC
The DNA here is from genome assembly GCF_963921235.1 of Mobula hypostoma. Lineage (NCBI taxonomy): Eukaryota > Metazoa > Chordata > Chondrichthyes > Myliobatiformes > Myliobatidae > Mobula > Mobula hypostoma. The sequence goes on from NW_026948222.1 coordinate 104,565, forward strand.
AACATTCCCGTTCACAGCTCCACCCGTATGACCTCTGTAGACCAGCCCTCCGGGCTGTCCTGTCTACGCACAGCTGCGATATTCTCCCTGACTTCTCCCCCTTTCATCCCTCACACTCTGTCACGTCTGAAACAACGGAACCCCGGAACATTAAGCTGCCAGTCCTGCCTCTCCTGCAACCAAATCTCAGTAATAGCAATACTGTCGTAATTCCACGTGCTAATCCATGCCCTGAGCACATCTGCCTTACCTAAAATTCTCTTCTATTGAAACAAATGCACCTGAGAACATTTCTATCTCATACAAACCGGCGATTTATATCTATACTTGCAGTTCTCGCATGACCTTTATCCTCCTCTACCTGACTATCTGCTCTAACACTCTGGTTCCACTCCCCCTGCTAAGCTAGTTTAAACCTCCCGAAGCAGCACTAGCAAACTTCCCCGTTTATTAAAAATCCACAAGTTTCTTGCTGCAACATGGAACTCCTCCATGAGTCGATAGTTTGATTATTGTACATAACACGTCTGCTCACATACCAATGCAAACAATCAATCGGTATAAACACCGGGAGAAGTTTAAAGAAAATATATGCAATTTTAGTGCAGCCGCGACTGGTCCAAAAGCATAGAAACCCGAACATCAAACCATCGAACGCAAGCAGCTTAGAGAAGCGTCGAACTCCAGAATCGCTGAATACCAACATTGGATTGTTTTTGACTCAAATCTCAAAAAACTCACTTCCAGTGTTTCCATTCCATTGCTGAAATGCGGCAGACTGGGACTGGACGTGGCAGTGCTATCCAGCGACAAAAACAATTACAACATTAGAACTCAACTTCAGTTCCTATCTACAGCAGCTGATACGGCGGCTTACCGGGAATTCCAAAGGCTGAAATTAAAGGATAGTAAACTTCCCCTATTCTCAAGATGACTGGATACCCCATTTCAGTAAAATGTTCTATTGCTCCTGAATTCACAACCTCAGCAGATCACTCTGAGCTGATGCATGCAGAACATCCCTGATATATACAAATGATCAGTCTCCAGAGATACGGTTATATCCCTGACCAACTTCATAAGTTACAATTACTTGAACAAACACTTTTATTCAACACCATTGACTCTGATGTAAATATGGGACTGGTTGAAGAGCAATGTTTCAAATTCCTTGGGCATTACGTCAGCAGTGACTCTTTTGTTAGAAATCTGAGCTTTCTCTCGGTGCGGCCACATTCACAGGGTTCATGCTTTTGTTGACTAGTTATTCAACTGTAAACAGGTTTCACCGGCACCCTAGAACCCCTAACTTCTGTCCCTCCGATTTCCAATTTTGAACTGTCGTTCAGGAATACAACTTCCACCCACCCCCCACCCTCCACACACACACATACAGACAGACAGACAGACAGACAGACAGAAACACACACACACACACACACACACACACACACACAAAGAAACACAAATACGAACAGAGATAGAATAGATGCACACACACAGAAACATCAGTGTAAACAGACGTAGAATAGACTTTGGAAAAGAAAGTCAGCACACACCAAGTGCTCGAAAAATTTCGCTGAGTTCGTCCAGCATTTTGAGATGTTGCCCTCGCGGTAGACGATAATAAGCCGACCACTTGGCACAACCGTCGGACATTCACCTCTCACCCATTGACCCAGTTTCTTTCTTCGGCCCGCGGGGAGAGTAGGCAAACGAGTCTGATATTCCCTCTGTCCAGGGACAAGGTAAAGAGCAGCCGAGCCAATCTCTCACACAAGGTGTGTTTCAGAGCACAGAGACACTGAGAGCTCATCAGTTCCACAATGTCGGACGGAAAGCATTCAGTTCCACACTGAGCTTAAGTCCAGATGTTCTTTTCCAAAGCCTCTGTTACACTACCCACACATGTTCAATATTTTCATTTTATTCTGTACCACAGTATCCTGCAGGTAGAAAGACGGACCCAGAGCCCAAATCCCTACGCACGGTGCGGGGAGGACTTGAACAGTAGCGCTGGCAGAGTATTGTGGATTCAGGATATTACAAACAGTTGGAACATTACGAACAAGTGAAAGTGGTGTTGAAGGTATTTAAGAAAGTTTCTGATCAGCACATATCAGGTTATGAAGTACTTGGGCACACAGTACAAGATAGGACAAAGTTGGCATGGTTTCCTACATAGAAACTCTTTCCTGTCGAACCTGTTGGAATTTCATGAGGATATTAAACATACGGTACGTAAAGGGGACACAAGGGATTTGTAGGAAGCAGCAACTGCCCATCCTCTTAATCTGTCGAAGTCCCCCTGCAGCCTACCGATTTCCTGAACACTACCGTCCCCTCCACCAATCTTCGTATCATCTACCATCTATTCCACCTTTTAACTCATTGAGATACAGGATAAAACGAAGCGGTCCCAACACCAATCCCTGTGAAACACTAGATACTTGCAGGCAGCCAGAAAATTATCATTTTATTCCCATTCACTGCCTGCTACAAATCGGTTAATTGTCTATCCATGCAAGTAACTTTCACGTAACAGCATCGGGCCTTAGCTTGGTAAGAAACCTTATGTGTGTCACCTTGTAAAGGCCTTCTGAAAGTCTAAATATACACGGCCACTGCGTCCCATATAGAATCGTATGCTTCATAACTTCACGAAATTCCAACAGGTTTGTCAGACAATATTTTCCTTTTCGGAAACCATGTCCACTTTGTCCTATATTGTGCTGTGCGTCCAAGTACTTCATAACCTCATCATTAACAATTGACCCCAAAGTCTCATCAACCACTGCTGTCAGGTTAACTGGTCTATAGTTTCGTTTCTGCTGCCTTCCTGCTTTCTTATAGAGTAAAGTGACATTTGCAATTTTCCAGTCCTCTGCCAGGGTTCACTTACTATTTGAAAGATCATTACTACTGCCTGCACAATCCTGAGGGCTACTTGTTTCAGAACACTAGCTTGCAGTTCATCTGGTCCGGGTGAATTATGCACCCTTAGTTCGTTCAGCCTTTCGTGCACATACACCTTATTATAGTAACTGCGCTCACGTCTCTCCCCTCACACCTTTTAACATCTGGGGCACTGCTTCTGCTTTCCAAGTGAAGTCTTGGGCAATAATTTCGTTCATCTGCCATCTTCTTGCCACTCGTTATTTCATTTTTCTGGTCTCATTTCCAGGTCTGCAGCATCACACTGATATGTCACTCTCCTCCACCGCTCATGGAGTGTAACATTTTTGCTTTTATTAGTAAAGGGATTGAGTTCAAGAGTCAGGAAGTAATGTTGCAGCTTTATCAAACTTTGGTCACGTTGCACCTGGAATATTCTATTTAGTTTCGGTTGTCCCATTATAGGAAGGATGCCGAAACTTTGGAAAGAGTATCGAAGAGTTTCAACAGGAGGAGTTTAGGGAAAGGTCTAAAAGGCGGAGTTGCACAATTTTGTATTGTTCTTCGCAGAGTGTCAGAAGCGAAATTGAGGCTGAAATTTGTATACGATTTCTAAATAGAGTAGACAGCCGGTATCTTTTTCAGCGCATCAAAATGCCGGGTACGAGAGGGCATGCAGTTAAGGTGAGAGTGCAAAAGATTCAAAGGACATGGGCCGGAAGTAATTAAAAGAAAACAAAACAAAGAGTTGTTGGTGTCTGGAATGCATTTCTGGGGTGGGGCTGGGGGTAGATCAAACAGTGGTATTTACGAGGCTCTTAGACAGGCAAACAAATACGCAGAGAACAAAGGGATATAGAAAACATGCAGGCAGATGGATTAGTTTAATTAGGTATCACTGGCTTTATTACGTCAGCCCAACTTCACAGACCAAAGGGCGCCTTCCTGTCCTGCACTGGTTTAGATTCTAACTAGATAAATAATCACCGATTAAGGACATTTTCTTTTCCTCTTCGTTCTGAATTTCTATTTCTTCCTGATGAAACTATGACCCATGGTAACGGAATCCTAATTCAAGGGGATCATCACTGCAATCGGTCTGAATAATCTCAAAGAATTGATCAATTCTCCTCAAAATTCCAGAGAATACAGGCCCGGCTCACTCAATTTCTCCTCACACACCACCGTGCCATCCCTGGAGCCAGTGCAGACAGTGTGAGGAATAATCCCTACACTCTCGGTGCAGCATGGATGACTTTACAGAGGAAATAAGACCAGACTGGCAAATAATAATTTGACCGAGAAACCCATAGTGTAAAAGGGCTGGATGGTTTGGAGTTTGTCAAATGTGTGCAGGATAGTTTTTTGCAGCAATACATAGAGGTTACAACTAGAGAAGGAACAGTGTTGGATCTCCTGTTAGGGAGTGAGATAGGTCAGGTGACGGAGGTTTGTGTTGAGGAACACTTCGGGTCCAGTGATCACAATGCTATTAGTTTCAACATAATTATGCAGAAGGATAGGTCTGGACTCAGGGTTGAGATTTTTGATTGGAGAAAGGCTAACTTTGAGGAGATGCGAAAGGATTTAGAAGGAGCTGATTGGGACAATTTGTTTTATAGGAAGAACAGAATAGAGAAATGGAGGTCATTTAAAGGTGAGATTTTGAGAGTACAGAATTTTTATGTTCCTGTTAGGATGAAAGGGAAGGTTGAAAGTTTGAGAGAGCCATGGATTTCAAGGGATATTGGAAACTTGGTTCGGAAAAAGAGAGATATCTACAATCAATATAGGCAGCATGGAGTAAATGAGGTGCTCAAGGAATATAAAGAATGTAAAAATAATCTTAAGAAAGAAATTAGAGACGCTAAAAGAAGATATGAGTTTGCTTTGGCAAGTAAGGTGCAAATAAATCCCAAGGGTTTCTACCGTTATATTAATAGCAAAAGGATAGTGAGGGATAAAATTGGTCCCTTGGAGAATCAGAGTGGACAGCTTTGTGTGTAACCAAAAGAGATGGGGGAGATTCTGAACAATTTGTTTTCTTCGGTATTCACTAAGGTGAAGGATATTGAATTGGGTAAGTTAAGAGAAACAGGTAGGGAAGTTATGGAAACTATGATGATTAGAATAGAGGAAGTACTGGAGCTTTTAAGGAATATGAAAGTGGATAAGTCTCCGGGTCTAGACAGGGTATTCCCGAGGAACTTGAGGGAAGGTAGAGTAGAAATAGCAGGGGCGCTGAGAGAAATATTTCAAATGTCATTAGAAACGGGGATGGTACCGGAGGATTGGCGTATTGCTCGTGTTGTTCCATTGTTTAAAAAGGGTTCTAAGAGTAAACCTAGCAATTATCGACCTGTGAGTTTGACGTCAGTGGTGAGTAAATTGATGAAAAGTATTCTTAGGGATGGTATATATAATTATCTGGATAGACTGGGTCTGATTAGGAACAGTCAACATGGAGTGTTGAGTGGAAGGTCATATTTGACAAATCTTATTGAACCTATATGGACTTCAGCAAGGCCTTTAACAAGGTGTCGCGCGGAAGGTTAGTTAGGAAGGTTCAATCGTTAGGTATTAATTTTGAAGTAGTAAAATGCATTCAGCAGTGGTAGGATGGCAGACGCCAGAGAGTGGTGGTAGATAACGGTTTGTCAGAACGGAGCTCGGTGACTAGTGGTGTTCCTCAGGGATCTGAAGTGGGTCCAATGTTATTTGTCATATACGATAATGATCTGGATGATGGGGTAGTATCTGGATGATGGGGTAGTAAGTTGGATGAGTAAGTATGCAGATGATACAAAGATAGGTGGAGTTGTGGATAATGAAGTAGGTTTTCAAAGCTTGCAAAGAGATTTAGGCCGGTTAGAAGAGTGGGCTGAAAAATGGCAGATGGAATTTAATTCTGATAAGTGTGAGGTGCTACATTTTGGTAGGACTAATCAAAGTAGGACACACATGGTAAATGGCAGGGCAATAAAGAATGCGGTAGGACAGAGGGGTCTAGGAATGAAGGTATATAGTTCCCTGAAAGTGAAATCTCATGTGGATAGGGTGGTGAAGAAAGCTTTTGATATGCTGGCCTTTATAAATCAGAGCATTGAGTTTAGGAGTTGCCATGTAATGTTGAAATTGTACAAGGCGTTAGTGAGGCCAACTTTGGAGTATTGTCGGCAGGTTTGGTTACCAAAGTATAGGAAAGATGTCAACAAAATAGAGAGAGTACAGAGAAGATTTACTGGAAAGTTACCTGTGTTTCATCACCTAAGTTACAGAGAAAGATTGAACAAGTTGGGTCTTTATTCTGTGGAACGTAGGAGGTTGAGGGTGGACTTGATAGCGGTATTTAAAAAATATGTGGGGGGTAGATAGAGATGACGTGGATAGGCTTTTTCTATTGAGAGCTGGGGAGATTCAAGCAAGAGGACATGAGTTCAGAGTTAAAGGGCAAAAGTTTAGGGGTAACATGAGGGGGAACTTCTTTACTCAAAGAGTGGTATCTGTGTGGAACGAGCTTCCAGCAGAACTGGTTGAGGCAGGTTCGATGTTGTCGTTTAAAGACAAATTGGACAACTATATGGACAGGAAAGAAATGGGAGGTTATGGGCCAAGTGCAGGTCGGTGGGACTAGGTGAGAGTACGAGTACTGCACGGACTAGAAGGGCCGAGATGGCCTATTTCCGTGCTGTAATTGTTATATGGTTATATATAGTTATATGGTTATAATATTCAAGATGCATTCTCACCAGAACCTAATTAGACACCTCCTCTTCCCCAGGTATTCTTCTTCATAGGACAAAGTGAAGTTTGTTTCCCTTAATATTTGTTGTACCTGAATGTTAACTCGCAGTGAATTGTTCAAAATGCTCCTCACGTCCCCCTGGAAGATGACCTCCGTCACCATGTAAAAGTGGCTTTTCCTACCTTGTTCTCTCGGAATGGTTGGCCTCAAGTCACCCCGCACTTTGTACATCTGCCAGGTCCTCACTCATTCACTTCTGCCTGTGTCCCCGGACCCAATCTGTATCCTTCTCACTACTGATCCTGCCACCCAGCTCTGTAACACCAGCAGACATTGATAACATTGCACATCCAAATCAGTGATGCACACTGTGAACAGCTGGGATCTCAGCTCCAATCCCTGATTCACCCTACTCGTCACAGCTTCCCAAATCGAAAGTGGCCCATTTATTCCCTCTCTCTCTCTGTCTTTGAACAGCTGACTAATTCTAAGTCTACACAAGCACACCAGAACCTTATTTGCTGATTAGAAACTTTCTAAAATTCCAGCAACACCACATTCATCAGTTCGTAATGTTCCAGTTGTTTATCGTATCCTGAACCCACATTGACTCTGCCAACCCTACTGCCGCAGTCCTCCCAGCACCGTGTGTGGACATTAATGATCAGGGTCAGTCTCTCTACCTATAGGACACTGTGGTACAGAATACAATCAAAATAATGAACATGTGTGGTTCAGTGTAATAGTAGACTGTGTATCCGGTTTGGACTCAGTGTGGGACTGAACGCCTTCGGTCTGAGTTAACTTGGGTATCGACAGGAAGGAATATTGTAGTCTTTCCCTGCGGGAAGAAGAAGGAAACTGGGTCAGTGGGACAGAGTCAAAACATAGACGGTTCTGTGAAGTGGACGGCTTATGAAAGCCAACCTTTCCAGCAACATATCAAAATGTTTGACGGACTCAGCGAAGTTTCTCTAGCACTTAGTGTGCGCTGACTTTCATTTCCAGGATGTATTTGTATCCGTGCTTCTGTGTGCGTGTAGGTGTGTGTGTGTGTGTGTGTGTGTGTGTGTGTGTGTGTGTGTGTGTGTGTGTGTGTGTGTGTGTGTGTGTGTGTGTGTGTGTGTGTGTGTGTGTGTGTGTGTGTGTGTGCGTGTGTGTGTGTGTGCGCTGTGTGTGTGTGTGTGTGTGTGTGTGTCTGTGTGTGTGTTTTGTGTGTGTGTGTGTGTATGTGTGTATGTGAGTTGTGTGTTGTGTGTGTGTGTGTGTGTGTGTTTGTTTCCTGTGTGTGTGGCCATGAGGGAGATGAAACACTGAAAATGCGAAACCGCAGGGACAGAAATTAGTACGGTGTCGGTGAAATCTGTTTACAGATTAATAAGTAGCCAACAAAAACATGAACCCTGTAAATATGGCTGTTCCGACAGAAAACTCAGATTTTGTCATAATTTCCACTGCTGCCGTAACACCCAATAATTTTGATATATTTCTATTTAATCTGCCCAATATTTACATCAGAGTCAATGGTGTTGAATAAAAGTGTCTGCTGAAGTAATTGTAACTAATGATGTTAGACAGGGGTATAACCGTATCTCTCGAGACTGCTCCTTTGTATAAATTAGGGACGTTTTGGAAGCACCAGATCAGAGCTTCTGCCGGCGTTGCGAATTCAAAAGCAACAGAAATGAAATTCTCACTGAAATGAGTTATCCAGTCATCCTGAGAATAGGGGAAGTTTACTATACTTTTATTTCAGCCTTAGGAATTCCTGGTAAGCCGCCGTATCAGCTGCTGTAGGTGGGAAGTGAAGTTGAAATCCATTGTTGTAATTGTTTCTGTCGCTGGATTCCACTGCCGCATGTCCAGTCCCAGTCTGCCGCATTTCAGGAAGGGAATGGAAAGATCAGGAATGTGGATTTGGGGATCTGGATCCAAAAACAAACCGATGATGGAATTCAGCGATTCTGGAGTTCAACGGGTCAGGCAGAGTTCTCCCAGTTGCTTCTGTTGAATAATGTGATGTTCGTGATTATCTGCTTTTGGTCGTGGAGTGTCTATACTGAAGTCACACACATTTTGTCTCTGCAGCTCACCGTGCTTATATGGATTGTCTGCATTTATATGTGAGCGGTCGTGTGAGGTGCAATAATCAAACCATCGACTGGTAGTAACTCTTTCGCAAATGTGAGGAATTCCATGCTGCAGCATTAAACTCGAGGAATTTTAATAAATGTCTACGCTATGACTGAATGTGAAGCAGTTGATGTACAACTCAATGAAGTCGTTGTTGAGCCAATTATCACAACAGACGTGTGGCTTCATAGTTATCAACACTATGAAACGTATTATATTATATCTACATCTGACACCGATCCAGTTATCTAAAAGTGACACCGAGTTGACTAATGGACGATGAATTTCTCTCCCTGCTTCCCTGTGATGGATTCAATAGGAGGTGTCACATCGCTCTCTCACGTTGTGTCAGATTGCGTTTTAATGGTGGTATCAGTCAATGTTCTGTTGTAAAGTCACTGATGGCAGATGATGGATTAGGAAGCAAACATGGGAAATGCTTTAAGCACTAAACCCCAATCGGTTTGAATGGAAAGAGAAATGTTAACAGGTTTATCACGGACCTCTCTGAGAACGCTTATGAGGAGAGACACTTTAACAGCTTTTTTCCACAAAGTCTCTTGTCTGGATGCGTGTTTCCAGCATATTCCGTTCTTTTCTACCGTCCTTCGATTGTCCTGACAGGGAGCGCCATAGAAGCTGATGATTGTCTGTTGGAACTATCCCGCAATCAGGGTGCTGATGTATTCATTTTGTGACACGAAATGCGGAGGCGCCAGTAGAAAATCTTTATTCCAGTATGGGCTCTGAGGAGGTAATTACCCAGTTTTCACATCCCGCTCCCATTTCGCATTTCGGTCACCAGTAAGGAATCCGTACACAAATTATATTGATTTTATTTTACTCTGTAACGTCCTTCTTTGTCTCCTCCAGATCTGCGCCCTCTTTGGAATCTTCCACCACTAAACGCATCAATGACATGGAAGTATTAATGTATCCTCTCACATTGCTGCACTAGCCTTTGATTAGTACTTTTTTTCAACTTGCTGTTCCCTGCCTCTCTTTCAGCGAACCTGCTGGCCATTGTGATTGTGTCCCGGGGAAAGTGCGGTCTGTCCAATGTGTCAATCATTACATGGTGGGAATGGCCGCCGCCGATCTCTTGCTGGTTATCTCCTATCCGCTGCTGACGTGGACTTCTTGGATTTATTTTCCCCGATCATTCCTTTTCATCACTCCTGTGTGCAGATTTTGTGGATGGTTAATTTTTGCGAGCACCGCGGCCTCTGTCTGGTTGACTGTCGCTTTCACCGTCGATCGATTAGCAAGAATGCTGATGACACTAAGATTGGAGGCGTTGTGGACGGCGAGGAAGGCTTTCAAAGCTTGCAGAGGGATCTGGACCAGTTGGAAAAAAAATGGGCTAGAAAATGCAAGATGGAAGTTAATGCAGACCAGTGTGAGGTGTTGCATTTTGGAAGGACAAATCAAGGTAAGACGTACATAGTAAATGGTAGAGTTCTGAGGGGTGCGGAGGAACGAAGGATTCTATGCGTTCAGATACATAATTCCTTGAAAGTGGCGTCACATGAGGATAGGGTGGTAAAGAAGGCTTTTGGCATCCAGGCATTCATAAATCAAAGCACTGAGTATAGCAGTTGGGATGTTTTGGAGAGGTATAAGACGTTTGGAATTTGGAGTATTGTGTGTAGTTCTGGTTACCCAACGAAAAGAAGGATCTCAGTAAGATTGAAAGTGTGCAGGGAAGATTTTCTAGGATGTTGCTGGGTCTTCAGGAGTTGAGTTGCAGGGAAAGATTGAACAGTTTAGCACTTTATTCCTTGGAGCGTAGAAGGAAGAGGGGAGACTTGATAAAGGTTTACTAAATTGTGAGGGGTATAGACAGAATAAATGCGAGTAGGCTCCATCCACTTAGATTAGGAGAGATAAATACGAGAGGACATGGCTTTGGGGTGAAAGGGGGAAAATTAGGGGTAACATTAGGGGGAATTTCTTCGCTCAGAGAGGAATGTGAGTGAGGAACAAGCTGATATCTGACGTGGTAATTGTGGCTCGCTCTTACGTCTGAAGAATAAATTGAACAGATACGTGGATGGAAGAGGTCTGGAACGTTATTGACTGGGTGCGGGTCAACGGGACTGGTGGAATAAAGTTTCGGCACATACTAGACGGGCCGAATGGCTTGTTTTCTGTGCTGTAGTGTTCTATGGTCTATGGAGTGTGCTGTGACTGACTATAACACAGTTGATGGACAACACAACTCAATTGTTGCTGAGCCAATGACCACAACCGACGTGTTACTTCATAGTTTTCAATACTGTGAAATATATTATGTTATATTTACATCCGACACCTTTACAGATATCTAAATGCGACACCGTGTTTGCTACCAGGCAATGAATTTCTCCTCCCTGCTTCCCTGTGCTGGTTTCAATGGCAGACTTCACATCTGTCTTTCACGTTGTGTCATACTGCGCTGTAACTGCGGTATTAGTCAATCTTCTTTTCTAAAGTCAGTGAAGTGGTAGATTCTGGAATAAGAGACACACATGTGCAATACTGGAACACTAAACCCCAATCAGCTAGAATGGAAAGAGAAATGTTAAAAGGGATGTCAGCGGCCTGTCTGAGAACATTTATGAGAAGAGACAATTTAAAAGTTTTTCCATATATTTTGTTTCGTCTGGATGCGTGTTTCCAGCATTTCCATTTTTTTTTTAACATCCTTCGGCTTTCGTGGCAGGGAGCGCCATGGAAGCTGCTGAATTTCCAATGGAAGTATCCTGCAATCAGGGTGCGGATTTATTCACTTTACGAACACGAAACGCGGAGGCGCCGTTGGAAAATGTTCCATCCAGTATGGACTCTGAGGAGGTAGTTACCCAGTTTCAGCTTTCACCTGCCACTTTACATTTCGGTCATCAGTAAGAATCCGTCCACAAATCGTACTGATTTTATTGCACTGTGTCTTTCTTTGTCTCCTCCAGATCTGCCCGCTCTTTGCACACTTGCATCACTAAATGCAACAATATCACGGAGGTGTTAGAGTATCCCCTCCAACTACTCCATTGGCCTCCACTCAGAATGTTTTCAACTTGCTGTTCCCGGTCTCTTTTCCAGCGAACCTGCTCGCGATTGTGATCCTCTCCTGGAGAAAGTGCGGTCTATCCAAATGCATTAATCGCTACCTGGTTGGAATGGCCGCGGCCGATCTCCTGATCGTTATCTCCTATCCGCTGCTGACGTGGACTGCTTGGATTTACTTCCCCCAGTCATTCTTTTTCATCACTCCCGTGTGCAGACTCGGTGCATGGTTAATTTCTGCGAGCACCGTGACCTCTGTCTGGCTGACTGTCGCTTTCACCGTCGATAGGTTTGTGGCTATTTGCTGTGAGAAGCTGAAAACAAAATATTGTACCGAGAGAACGGCGGCTGTGGTTATCGGGACAGTGAGTGTGCTGGCCTGTTTGGAGTGTGTCCCCTGGGGCTTTGTATACGAGCCCTTAGTAATAGTGGATGGTGTTCCCTGGTATTGTGTTTATACATCGAGCTACAAAAGTTCTCCCTCATGGGCGGCATTTGCAATGTTTCACCGCATTTTAACCCCTTGTGTCCCATTCTTTCTGATTTTGCTGCTCAATATTCGAACTGTTAGGAAGATTCTAGCAGCCAGCCGAGCCCGCCGGGGGCTCAGGGGACGAAGGAATGGAGAGAATGACAAGGACCGGGAGATGGAGAACCGACACAAATCCATCGTTTTGCTCTTCAGCATATCCGGTAGTTTTATACTGTGCTCGGTAACACGGCAGGCATTTTATATTTATCAACGGATTTCAATGAGTTTTGTTTACTATTCTGTAACAGATCCCCACTACCTCACTGAAGACATATTGGGAATGCTGCAGATTCTCAGTTCCTGCACCAACACTTTTATATACGCCCTGACCCAGAGCAAATGCCGAGAAGAACTCAGGAATATGCTGAAATACCCAATGAGTCGGATTTTGGACCAAATTAAACGTTAGAAATAAATACTGTAAATTATGACAATCAAACTGTATTCATGAACCCTATTTTGTAAACCCACTTGTGTATAAATGGAAACAATGTGATGAACAGAGTTATAGAACTAAAACGGAAGAAAATCTTCTGATGCTTGAGATAGAAAATAACACAGACAATCAGAATTTACTCTTTTCTAGGAAGAGGCACAGTCGACGTTACTGTATCTCTTCCTAGAGATGCTGTCTGGCCTGCTGCGTTCACCAGCAGCTTTGATGTCTGTTGCTTGAATTTCCAGCATATGCAGAATTCCGGTTGTTTACTGTTTTCTGTATTTGCTGTCTGGTCTGCTGAGCTCCTTTAACGTTTTTTTTTCTGTGTGTTGCCTCAGAGTAATAAACCAGTTGCTTACAGCTGATTCCGACGGCATCTCTGGCTTCAGCGTCCCAGTGAAATCCACTTTGCACCTTACCTCACGACCCGATTACACTGAACGTTGTGGCAAATCTGTTACCTCTGTTTACCGGTTCTAACAACACTGCCTGATCATGTGGTGTAACTTCGTCAGTAATAACCACTCCGGATCCCGTCATAAGCCGTCCTTTCTTTCAGCCTCGTTTTCTCCTCTTTCTCAACCTATAGGTTCTCCTTCTCTCTGACGTCATGAACTATCTTCCAGTAGCACAATTGTAACTGTTTTACATATGACAACAAAATACCGTTGTTTTTACTGCAGAGAGCGAGAGAGAGAGAGAGAGAAATGTGGGGGACGGATAGGAGGGAGATATTCTGAATGCCAGAAACAAGTGAAGACAATGTAAAGTTTGGGATGCTGAAATTGTACTGGGTCTCGGAGGAATATGAAGAATCAACAAGCAAGTCAAATTGTGAATCGGGAGAGTGAATAGAGACGAGGAAATTACTAGAGTGAAGAGTATTAACAGGAATCCCAGGCAATTTTATCCATACAGTGTAAATAAAAATGGAAACATTGTACACGCACCATGATTAAATTGAAGTTTGTGGTGCATCTGTTACCCCTGCTTCGCGGTTCTGACAAAAAAAAAGCCTGATCTTGGAGTATATTTCCATCTGTAACTATAATATCCCCCATATTGACAGGGATCCTTAGGGTTGAGGCTCAGAGGAGAAGAATTTGTCCGCCGATATCCTGGAAAGACTTAGCGATATTTACCGTCTAGACTACGTCGGTTTGTGCAGATTTAGCATGTCTCCTGAAACGTAGGCAAACTTCCAGAGTAGTATAGTGGAGAGTACCCTGACTGGTTGCATCATTGTCTGGTATGGAAACACAAAGTTCCTTGAATAGAATAAACACTGGAAAGTTGTGGATGCAGCCAGTCCATCAGGTGTACATCCTTCCCCGCCGCTGAAAACATCGACAAGGAGTGAAATCACAGGAAAGCAGCATTCATCATCAGGGACGCCCACCACCCAGGTGATGCTCACTTCTCCATGCTGCTATCCAGAAGGAGTGACAGGAGGGTCAGGTCCCATAGCAACAGGTTCAGCAAGACTTCTACTCGTAAATGATCAGGCTCCTCCAGTAGAAGGGATAATTTAACATACCCCAACTATGAACTCACATGAGAGTTCCTTGCCCTTCCTTTCGTCTATTATTGTAGAAGGTACTTCACAACTCCCAGAGTCTCACCAGTGCCCTCTTTGTGCTATCGTTCCTCTTCCTCCCAAGCCCATCGGTGCCCCCCACCCCCCGAGGAACATATGTACACATGTGGATTATATATATATAGTTCATTCAATGAGTCAGCCTTTAGAATTAAATCATACATAAACAAGACGATATAAAACAGCCCGTCTACTGTTTCAAGGTTAAATACCGTTATTGCCATCTAGATCACAGTCGATCCCTGGATTGTGTCCGTGGACATTGGATGTTCTTTCGCAGCCATTCTGTGTCCGGCAGTAGCCACTGTAAGTGAATGTCTCACCGCATCCCTGACGCTCACATTGACCAGGGATTCGCCCATTTTAAGTCAGTACGTCACTCCAAACATTGTGTTCATTTCTACCATCACTCCCTTTCCAGCGGCCGTTTCAAGTGACGCCGCGGGCATTTGGAGTCATTCTGGGCTTATTCTCGTCCCTAGAAGTCAAATGTGATTGTTAACCGCAGTGTTTCTGAGATCCGCCTGTAGCCTCTCTGTGTCACAACCACGGATTCGGCAGCGCAGTAGATACGGCAATTGCGCTTGTGAACATGCACGTGTTAAGTAATTATTAACTCATTGTGGTAATGTTTAACTCCATACTCGTCCTCGTAGTGCTTGTTCGAGACTTGGACATAGCTACGCTTTGTTATCTGCATTCCACCTTGGCTGTAAAAACGGACTGTGGATTCAGCTGACTCTGAAGACGAGCGGTACTGTATTCGTTTTATTCCTGATTGTTCTTTCCAGCCGCAGTGTAGGCTTCGTTTTCCATTTGAGCATTTTGGTCAATGACCCTGTTTGGCCGAGCGGTTATTGTTTTCCTTTTCCCTTTAACACTGTTCCCATTAGGGTCTGTGAAATATCGACCGGCTCCAGTGTCTCTCACTCCGCACTTGGGTCATATCCGAACCGGGTGACGCTCTGTCTCTTCCGCGTCCCTCCTTCTCCTGCGCCCCTGCCTGTCTCAGTGACTCTCCCTCTTCCACACCGCTCTACGTCTCCCCTGACCTTTCGATGTGTCATTCACTCATTCACTCCTTCTCTGCCGCTCACTTTAACCAAGGCGTCACTAACTCCTTGGTGACCATGTCAACACAGCCGAGGGGTTCTCTTTCAGCCAGCACACCTCTCCCTTTGCCTCGACAAAACTAACCGTAGTGACGGTCGTTTTCAATCGACGTTTTACTCCTTTCCTTCCAGGCGCTCTTTTTAACCAAGTGATCATTAACCCAACCAGCCCATCAGACACTTTCGGTCAGTCCGTCACTCCTTCCCAATTGACCATTTTACATCGACCCATTACCCTCTCTTTCTTCTCAATGTGTCACTCGGTCTCCTCTGGCCATTTTACCCGGAGAGCCTCTCCTTCCCTTTTTCTCGTCACTCTCTCCTTTCGACCATAATAACAAAGGCGTCAGTGATCATTTCATGGCGGCCCACCACTCCCTTTGGATTTCAGTGAGTCGCCGCTTTCCTGACATCCAATTTCTGTCTGTGTATTTTCCATTTTCTTTCTGTCTATTTTCCCTCCCTGGTGACCATTGTCACCCTCCTTCCTAGTGACGATACTAACTCGACGCGTCACTCTCTCCCTGGTGACAATATTAAATTCTGGCTTTTTAGCTCCGTCCCTAGCTCCAACTTTCAATCAGCACATAACTTCCTCCCTGGTGTTAGCCAGAAGAAACTACAGTCTAATCAACGACAGGAGACGCAGGCAAACCAGTTGTCCTTGTTCCCCACTATTTTGCGGACTCTGAATTGATTCTTACTGTTGGATAATCTAATAGGAGTAATTGAATGTGGATACAAGCAACAGGGTATTGACCTGCTAAACCTGAGGCCGTTCCCATGGGAGTAGGTACTTGTTATGTAAAATGCCAGACCTAGCAAAGAAGCAATCTGTATTCTCGTGAATCTCTGTCTGTGTTGCCTCATTTAACTGTATTGGACCACTCAGAGTGTAAAGGCAGAAACACACAAGGGTGGGGTGGGCAGAATCACGAAACAATGTTGGTTGTAGCCCTGTACAAGCCCAGTAAGAAGGTCACCCAGGTAGTTCAGATGACCTTGAGCCAAATGGACGAGATCCAACAGTCCAGTTGATGAGGGACGGTGTTAAACTCAGGAACTGCAAATACGCAGGGTGATAACTCTCCAGCAACCAGAGACCTATCACCACGGATAAGGTGGATCCCACGGACATGTGGTGATCGGGACCACAAGCAACACCTGGACAGCCTAGTCACCTTTCCCCGGGAAATAGCTTTTCTCTTCATTCACTGTTCATCGAGTGTCAGGAATTCTAGCAGGGTGCACACAGGGAGATAGTTTGTGAACCCACGCTATTTGGTTCAAACAATAGCAGATACTTTGCGGTAAACACAGATTCTCTGTGCCTCACTGATCATTATTACAAAGGGTGATTCTTGTAACAGTACTGGCATTCCTGTTGGGGCTCGAGGATAAATCTCTTTGTTCAGCGGGAGTCGCACCACATGGGTGAGGTACAGAGAGATGTGGGACTGGGTAGCTAGCGGTTGCTCCCGCCTTCAACCCCCCAGGATGAAGAATTCAGGAAATTCTGCAAGTCGAAAGGACTTGGATTGTTTTGAATGGAGGCTGACTGACAGAAAGTTTAAACAATTACAAATATCAGTAGCAGTTGCTTGTTTAATGGAGGAGTTGATATAATTACGACAAAATGCAAAGGCAGAATGGCATAGATTAGAAAGGGAAAACGAATGTCAACATAAAGCAGAAGCCGAGAGAGATAGGTTAAAACAGAAATTTCGAGAATATCGGCAAAGAGGTGACTCCAAGCGAGAGAGGTTAGAAGGAGAACACAAAAGACTCCAAAAGGACGGGGAAACCTTCCGAGAAAGGATTACTGAGTTACAGTATCAGAGAGGTACGGGCTTGATGCATATGAAACAGTTTCAGTTGAAGTGTGAGAAATTACTTGAAGAAAATAAAAGTAAACTAGATGTCAGTGATGCGCCACCAGCAGTCTGATCGTTCCGTTTACTGTATGTTGAAGTGATGGGTCACTTTGAAGGAGGAAGTCCTGCCAGTGATCTCACTCACGTTCGAGAAGTGCAATAAAATTAATTTTTAATCTTCACGCTCGATGGTGAAAGTTTGCTTTTATTCACGAAATACTTGAATCTGTAGCATATTGTTTGCACGAAGTCACGGTGACCTGTCCAGTTCAGGAAACTGTTAATATGACCAATTGGGGATGACGGGAATTCCCTGGCTGACGTCATTAAGATTAATGCGAAGGTTTTCTTCAGCATAACATGGACATACAAACGCTAGTGGAAAGTGCTAGTACTGCAGGGGGAGTCTCCGTGCAATATAAACGTAGCGCAGTTCTAAACGTAGAGAGAGGACACAATACTTACCGTCGATATTCGTTAGGAAAGCGGTCTTTACGGTTACAGTGTTCACTAAAGGGGAGGGGAAATTCTGCTGCTGCCCTTCATGAATAATGTCGATATTGTAATGTCGGTAAATAGGAACAAATTCCCAGAGCTGAGAGAGATCTTATCCCATGGTGTGTGGTAGTCTGGCTGGAAATTTCTAAAGACTTGGAGAAACACAGCACAGAAACAGGCCCTTCGGCCCGTGCTGTCTTGCTGAACTATGCTGCCGAGTCCCATCGACTTGCACCATGACCGTAGCCCTGCACTCCACTCCTGCCCGAGTACTTATCTCAACTTCTGTTAAATGTTGCAATCGATTCTGCGCTCGTTACTTCCAAAGACAGCCTGTTCCACTCTCACCACCCTCACGTTGCCCTTAAACATTTCACCTTGCACTCTTAACCTATGACCATTAGTCTCTCAACCTCACTGGGAAAGAGCTTGCTCGCACTTACCCTGTTTTATATAGGCATCCGTCAGTCTCGTGAGGCCATCGATTTGTGCCTTGCAAAGTTTCCAGGGCGCAGGGCTGGGCAAGGTTGTATGGAAGACCGGCAGTTGCTCATACTGCAAGTCTCCGCTCTCCACGATGTTGTCCAAGGGAAGGGCATTAGGGCCCATACAGCTTGGCACCGGTATCGTCGGGGAGCAATGTGCGGTTCAGTGCCTTGTTCAAGGACACACACACACTGCTTCAGCCAAGGCTCGAACTAGCGACCTTCAGATCACTAGACGAACGCTTTAACCACGTGGCCACGCGCCAACAGACTTACCCTATACAACCCCACAAAATGTAGAACACCTATTTCAAATCTCCCGTCAATCTCCTACGATCCAGAGAATAAAGTGAGTACCTATTCAAGCTATCATAACTCTGTCCTTAAGTCCCGGAAACATTCTTGTAAAATCTCTATGAACTCATTCAGTCTTATTGATATCTTTCCTTCAGACAGCTGACCGTAACTGCGCACAATACTCCGAATTCGGCCTCAGAAAGGTCTCATCCAAATCCAACTTATCATCTCATCTCCGATACTCAATACCTTGACTTATGAAGGTCATTGCACAAAAAAAAAAATCTCTTCACGACCCTATCGACCTGTGGTGACACTTTCGAGAGATTATGGATCTCTATTCCCGGATCCCTCTGTTCCACCGCGCTCATCGGTGCCCCAACATTCAACGTGTAAACCTCTCAGAGTGTAACAGCTCGCAGTTCCCTGAATGAAATTCGATCTACCACTTTTCAGCCCAATTTTCCGGCTGGTCCAAGGACTCTAAAAAACTTTAATCGATTTTGGGGAAGTCTGATAAATTTAGAACTCACGCCAATGACATTAAATCTGTGATAAGTCTGAAGGAACGAGCTGTTCCAGAGTTTTAAGTCTACAGATCCCCATAGGTAAAACACCAAAGAATATGCGCTGTATTTCCCCCGCGTTTCTTTACCCAGACCGGGGTGAGAACAGAACGGCGTCCTGGATGTAACAGATTCCCGGAGCCACTGAACGATGAATCCCCAGCCCAACATTTCCATCTAAACTGAAATGCATGCTTCCTTTAATTACACGAGACACGGTGCTCAAGAACAGAGACATAATATTGTTGCACATTGTTCTACAAATACACTGTGCATTCACTGGAGTTTCATGGAACAGAACGCCAGACACAGTTCCACTGTATCTCGGTACACGTGAGAGGACTAATCGTAAAACGATAAACTGGATAGGTTTGTGACCGCTGTAGCGAAACACCCTGAGGCTGAGAGGATCGCGATTATCGACAGACGATAACCAGTTTGTAATATACCCCACGCAAGGAGGCGTCAGCATCCAGGCACCACAGATGGTTCTGAAGTACAGCGAACATAGAGAATATCGGATCGCTATGTTCCTCACCGGGTGAGTTGCTGCAGATCTGAAACCGATTGCGTGAGCGCCCGGCGGCGGCAGAGAGTCTGACAGAGCAGAAGGATCAGGATGAGCAATTGGACAGAAGGGGCATAAAAGTTTCGCCATCCAGTTCTAGTCAGGGAGAACACCTTACCCGGAAATGACGTGCCGCCGTTTCGTACTCTGTGAACTTGCGAACCTGTGATATCCAAGTAGCGTTTACTTTCCACTGCAGTCCGGACAAGGGAACTCCATAAGAGCAACCTGATCTGTCCACGGACTGTGAATCCCCCATGGTGGGAAGACTGATTCAGATTTGCTCTCTAGATGGGTGGAATTGGAATCGGATTAATATTGTCTGAGATGCTCTGAAAATTCAGTCTTGTGTACAGGTCAAATTATTATATAGAGCCGTGAGTTAGAACAAACACAACAAGGTTAAACAATAACAATGCAGAATGAAGTAAAATAGTTCATGATGTCAGATAGGAGAACTTAGAAGTTGAGAAAGAGGAGAAAACGAGGGCGAAAGGAAGGACCGGTTATGACGTAACCCAATGGTGGTTATTACCGACGAAAGTATACCCCATGATGAGGCATTTCTGTTAGAACCGGGAAACAGGGGTAAATGATTCGCCACGACATTCAATGCAACCGGGGATGAGGTAAGGTGCAAAGTGGATTCCTCTGGGACGCTGAAGCCAGTGATGCCGTCGGAATCAGCTGTAAACAGTTGGCTTGTTACTCTAAGCCAACACACCAAAAATGTTAATGGATCTCAGCAAACCAGAGAGCAACTGCAGAAAAGAGTAAACTCTGATTGTGTGTGTGTTGTTTTTTACTCGTGTTTAAGTTTTATACCTCAATGTATAACATGGTTTAAATTTACCCACGATTGGCGGTTCAGAATAAGAAACATGAAGGCAGCTGAATAACTTACAACATTTATTTTTAACGTTTAATGAGTTTCATAATCGGATTCAATGGGTATTTCAGAATATTCCTGAGCTCCTTTCGGAACTTGCTCTGCGTTAAGGCGTAAATAAAAGTGTTGGTGCAGGAACTCATAATCTGCAGCATTCCCGATATCTCGTCTGTGATGTAACGGGGGTCAGTGACAGAATAATAAACAAACGTCTTTGAAACCCGTTGATAGATGTAAAATACCACTCGTGTTACCCACAAGAATATAAAACTACCGGTTATACTGAAGAGCAAAATGATGGATTTGCGTCGGTTCTCCATCTCCTGGTCCTTGTCATTCTCTGCACACTTTTGTTCCCGGAGCCTCCTGCGGGCTCGACCGGCCACTAGAATCCGCCTGACAGTCCGAATATTGAACAGAAAAATCAGAAAAAAAGGAACACAAGGGGTTAAAATATAGTGATTCATTGCAAATGCCGCCCATGAGGGAGACTTTTTGTAGCTCGATGTAAAAACACAATACCAGGGAACACCACCTATTATTACCAAAGGCTCGTATACAAAGCCCCAGGGGACACACTCCAAACAGGCCAGCACACTCACTGTCCCGATAACCACAGCCGCAGTTCTCCCGGTGCAATATTTTGTTTTCAGCTTCTCACAGCAAATAGCCACAAATCGATCGACGGTGAAAGCGACAGTCAGCCAGACAGAGGTCGCAGTGCTCGAGAAAATTAACCATGCACCGAGTCTGCACACAGGAGTGATGAACAGGAAAGACTGGGGAAAATAAATCCAAGCAGTCCACGTCAGCAGCGGTTGCGAGATAACGACCAGGAGATCGGCGGCGGCCATTCCCACCAGGTAGCGAGTGACACATTTGGACAGACCGCACTTTCCCCGGGACACTATCACAACCGCCAGCAGGTTCGCTGGAAGAGAGACACAGAACAGCAAGTTTGAGAAATACTGAGCAGAAGCCAGTGCAGCAGTGGGAGGGGATCCTGTAATATTTCCATTTCATTGTTGCATTTATTGGTGGAACGGTCTAAAGAGGGCGCAGATCTATAGGAGCAGAGAAGGACTTCACACAGTAAAATAAAATCACCATTATCTGTGTACGGATCCCTTACTGATGACCGAAATGTGAAGTGGCAACGGAAAGCTAAAGCTGTTCAATTACCTCCACAGAGTCCACACTGGATGGAGGATTTTCTCCTCGTCTCATTAGCATGAAATGAATAAATCCGGACTCTGATTGCGGGATTCTTCCATTAGACAATCATCAACTTCCATGGCTCTCCCTGCCAGCGACAGGACAGCGGAAGGACAGAAAAAATCTGGAAATGCTGGAAGCACTCATCCAGGCGAAACAGAATATGTGGAAAACCGCTTAATGTGTCTCTTAGAAATGTTCTCAGAGAGGCCACTGACGCCTCCGTTAAGTTTTATCTTTCCATTCCGGCTGAAAGGGGCTTAGTGTTTCCAGCTTTCTCCGTATTTCCTATCCAGCATCGACCACCTCCCTGACTTTACAACAAAACCTTGGCTGATACCATAATTACAGCGCGATCTGAACAGGGGAGAGGAATTCATCGTCAAGTAACTAACGCTGTAGATACAATAGAAACCAATTCACAGAATTAATAACTATGAAACGACAAGTCGCTTATGTTAATTAGATTAGCAACGACTTCATTGTGTTGTGCATCAGCTGCTTCACATTCAGTCACAGCGCATACTATAATTAAAATTCCACAAGTTTCAAGCTACAACATGGAACTGCTCGTAGGTGTTACAACCAGTTGATGGTTTGATTATTATGCCTCACGCAACCGCTCACATACAAATGCAGAGAAAACTCTGCCTGACCCGTGAATTCCATAGATATTAGCGGAACCGCTGAATTCCAGCAGCGGTTTGTTTATAGATCCAGATCGCAAAATCCACATTTCCTTTGTTTTCATTCCATTCCTGAAATGCGGCAGGCTGGGACTGGACATGTGGCGGCGGAATCCAGCGACAGAAGCAATTACAGCATTGGAATTCAACTTCAGATCCCACCTACAGCAGCTGATACGGCGACTTACCGGGAATTCCAAAGGCTGAAATAAAAGGATAGTAAATTTCCCCTATCCGTAAGATGACAGGATACCCCATTTCAGTGAGAGTCTCACTTCTGCTGCTCGTGAATTCACAGCTCCTGCCGAAACTTTGAGCTCTTGCATTCAAAATGTCCTGCATTTATACGAAGGATCAGTCTCCAGGAATACGGTTATACCCCTGACCAACTTCATTAGTCACAATTACATGAACAAACATTTTAATTCAACACCACTGCCTCTGATGCAAATATTGGGCCATTTGCAGAGAAATATAGCAAATATCTTGGGCACTACGTCAGCAGTAACTCATTTGGTGAAAATAATGCCGGATTTTCCTGAATAACGATTCTGTTACGACGTGTCATAGCCTCAGAATGGAGAAACAGATATTCAGGACGGAGAGGAAAAGGAAATTTCTTTAATCAATGATTCTTTCTCTAGTTAGAACCTATAACAGTGCAGGACAGGAAGACACCCTTTGGTCTGTGATGTTGGGCTGACATAATCAAGACAGTAGTGCCCAATTAAACTAATCCATCTGCCTACATGTTGTTTGCATCTCCCCCATTCCCTGTGTGCTTCTTTGCCTGTCTAAGAGCCTCATAAACCATAGAAACCATAGAAACACAGCACAGAAACAGGCCTTTTGGCCCTTCTTGGCTGTGCCGAACCATTTTCTGCCTAGTCCCACTGACCTGCACACGGACCATATCCCTCCATACACCTCCCATCCATGTATCTGTCCAATTTATTCTTAAATGTTAAAAAAACAACCCGCATTTACCACGTCATCTGGCAGCTCATTCCATACTCCCACCACTCTCTGTGTGAAGAAGCCCCCCCCCATGTTCCCTTTAAACTTTTCCCCCCTCACCCTTAACCCATGTCCTCTGTTTTTTTTTTCTCCCCTTGCCTCAGTGGAAAAAGCCGGCTTGCATTCACTCTATCTATACCCATCATAATTTTATATACCTCTATCAAATCACCCTTCATTCTTCTACGCTCCAGGGAATAAAGTCCTAACCTATTCAACCTTTCTGAAGTTTCTCAAGTCCTCGCAACATCCTTGTAAACCTTCTCTGCACTCTTTCAACCTTATTTATATAATTCCTGTAATTTGGTGACCAAAACTGAACAGAATACTCCAGATTCGGCCTCACCAATGCCTTATACAACCTCATCATAACATTCCAGCTCTTATACACAGTACTTTGATTAATAAAGGCCAATGTACCAAAAGCTCTCTTTACGACCCTATCTACTTGGGACGCCACTTTTAGGGAATTTTGTATCTGTATTCCCAGATCCCTCTGTTCTACTGCACTCCTCAGTGCCTTACCATTAACCCCGTATGTTCTACGTTGGTTTGTCCTTCCAACGTGCAATGCCTCACACTTGTCAGGATTAAACTCCATCTGCCATTTTTCAGCCCATTTTTCCAGCTGGTCCAAGTCCCTCTGCAGGCTCTGAAAACCTTCCTCACACCTCTAATCTTTGTATCATCAGCAAATTTGCTGATCCAATTTACCACATTATCATCCAGATCATTGATATAGATGACAAATAACAATGGATCCAGCACTGATCCCTGTGGCACACCACTAGTCACAGGCCTCCACTCAGAGAAGCAATTCTCTACCACCACTCTCTGGCTTCTTCCATTGAGCCAATGTCTAATCCAATTTGCCACCTCTCCATGTGTACCTAGCGACTGAATTTTCCTAACTAACCACCCATGCGGGGCCTTGTCAAGGGCCTTACTGAAGTCCATGTAGACAATATCTACTGCCTTTCCTTCACCCACTTTCCTGGTAACCTCCTCGAAAAACTCCAATAGTTTGGTCAAACATGACCTACCACGCACAAAGCCATGTTGACTCTCCCTGATAAGTCCCTGTCTATCCAAATGCTTGTAGATTCTGTCTCTTAGTACTCCATCCAATAACTTACCTACTACCGACGTCAAACTCACCGGCCTATAATTTCCCGGATTACTTTTCGATCCTTTTTTAAACAACGGAACAACATGAGCCACTCTCCAATCCTCCGGCACCTCACCCGTAGACAGCGACATTTTAAATATTTTCTGCCAGGGCCCCCGCTATTTCAACACTAGTCTCCTTCAAGGTCCGAGGGAACACTCTGTCAGGTCCCGGGGATTTATTCACTTTAATTTTCCTCAAGACAGCAAGGATCTCCTCCTTTTCGATCTGTACAGTTTCCATGATCTCACTGCTTGATTCCCTCAATTCCATAGACTTCATGTCAGTTTCCTTAGTAAATACAGACGCAAAAAACCTATTTAAGATCTCCCCCATTTCCTTTGGTTCCGCACAGAGCTGACCACTCTGATCTTTAAGAGGATCAATTTTATCCCTTACAATCCTTTTGCTCTTAATATACTTGTAAAAGCTGTTTGGATTAACCTTCACTTTGACTTCCAAGGCAACCTCATGTCTTCTTTTAGCCCTTCTGATTACTTTATTAAGTATTTTCTTGCACTTCTTATACTCCTCAAGCACCTGATTTACTCCCTATTTCCTATATATTTCATACAACTCCCTCTTCTTCTTTATCAGAGTTGCAATATCCCTTGAGAACCAAGGTTCCTTATTGCTATTCAATTTGCCTTTAATCCTGACAGGAACATACAAACTCTGCACTCTCAAAATTTCCCCTTTGAAGGCTTCCCACCTACCAATCACATCTTTGCCAGAGAGCAACCTGTCCCAATCCACGCTTTTTAGATCCTTTCTCATTTCTTCAAATTTGGCCTTCTTCCAGTTCAGAACCTCAATCCTAGGACCAGATCTATCCTTATCCATGATCAAATTGAAACTAATGGTGTTATGATCACTGGAACCAAAGTGCTCCCCTACACAGACCTCCGTCACTAAATGCCACTGTTTTATCCACCTGCAGCACGACCCCAGAAATACATTTCAGACGTCCTCAAAAATTGATTGGAGGGTGAGGAGCCAGAGGTCGTGGTACATATAGGTACCAATGACATAGGTAGGAAAAGGGATGAGGTCCTGAAAGGAGAATATAGGGAGCTAGGAAGGGAGTTGAGAAAAAGGACCGCAAAAGTAGTAATCTCGGGATTACTGCCTGTGCCACGCGACAGTGAGAGTAGGAATGCGATGAGGTGGAGGATAAATGCGCGGCTGAGGGATTGGAACAGGGGGCAGGGATTCAAGTTTTTGGATCATTGGGACCTCTTTTGGTGCAGGTGTGACCTGTACAAGAAGGACGGGTTACACTTGAATCCTAGGGGGACCAATATCCTGGCAGGGAGATTAGCGAGGGCTACTGAGGTGACTTTAAACTAGAATGGTTGGGGTGTGGGAATCAAATTAAAGAGGCTAGGCGTGAGGAGGTTAGTTCACAACAGGGAGATGGGAACCAGTGCAGAGAGACAGAGGGGTGTAAAGTGAGCGTAGAAGCAAAAAGTACAAAGGAGAAAAGTAAAAGTGGCAGGCCGACAAATCCAGGGCAAGCATTAAAAAGGGCCACTTTTCAACATAATTGTACAAGGGCTGAGAGAGTGGTAAAAGAGCGCCTGAAGGCTTTATGTGTCAATGCAAGGAGCATTCGTAATAAGGTGGATGCATTGAAAGTGCAGATTGTTATTAATGATTATGATATAGTTGGGATCACAGGGACATGGCTCCAGGGTGACCAGGGATGGGAGCTCAACGTTCAGGGATATTCAATATTCAGGAGGGATAGACATGAAGGAAGGGGAGGTGGGGTGGCGTTGCTGGTTAAAAAAGAGATTAACGCAATAGAAAGGAAGGACATAAGCCGGGAAGATGTGGAATCGATATGGGTAGAGCTGCGTAACACTAAGAGGCAGAAGACGCTGGTGGGAGTTGTGTACAGGCCACCTAACAGTAATAGTGAGGTCGGAGATGGTATTAAACAGGAAATTAGAAATGTGTGCAATAAAGGAACAGCAGTTATAATGGGTGACTTCAATCTACATGTAGACTGGCTGAACCAAATTGGTAAAGGTGCTGAGGAAGAGGATTTCTTGGAATGCATGCGGGATGGTTTTTTGAACCAACATGTCGAGGAACCAACTTGAGAGCAGGCTATTCTGGACTGGGTTTTGAGCAATGAGGAAGGGTTAATTAACGATCTTGTCGTGAGAGGCCCCTTGGGTAAGAGTGACCATAATATGGTGGAATTCTTCATTAAGATGGAGAGTGACATAGTTAATTCAGAAACAAAGGTTCTGAACTTAAAGAGGGGTAACTTTGAAGGTATGAGACGTGAATTAGCTAAGATAGACTGGCAAATGACACTTAAAGGATTGACGGTGGATATGCAATGGCAAGCATTTAAAGGTTGCATGGATGAACTACAACAATTGTTCATCCCAGTTTGGCAAAAGAATAAATCAAGGAAGGTAGTGCACCCGTGGCTGACAAGAGAAATTAGGGATGGTATCAATTCCAAAGAAGTAGCATACAAATTAGCCAGAGAAAGTGGCTCACCTGAGGACTGGGAGAAATTCAGATTTCAACAGAGGAGGACAAAGGGCTTAATTAGGAAGGGGAAAAAGATTTTGAGAGAAAACTGGCAGAGAACATAAAAACAGACTGTAAAAGCTTTTATAGATATGTAAAAAGGAAAAGACTGGTAAAGACAAATGTAGGTCCCCTGCAGACAGAAACAGGTGAATTGATTATGGGGAGCAAGGACGTGGCAGACGAATTGAATAATTACTTTGGTTCTGTCGTCACTAAGGAGGACATAAATAATCTTCCAGAAATAGTAAGGGACAGAGGGTCCAGTGAGATGGAGGAACTGAGTGAAATACATGTTAGTAGGGAAGTGGTGTTAGGTAAATTGAAGGGATTGAAGGCAGATAAATCCCCAGGGCCAGATGGTCTGCATCCTAGAGTGCTTAAGGAAGTAGCCCAAGAAATAGTGGATGCATTAGTGATAATTTTTCAAAACCCATTAGATTCTGCAATAGTTCCTGAGGATTGGAGGGTGGCTAATGTAACCCCACTTTTTAAAAAAGGAGGGAGAGAGAAACCGGGGAATTATAGGCCAGTTACCCTAACGTCGGTGGTGGGGAAACTGCTGGAGTCAGTTATCAAGGATGTGATAACAGCACATTTGGAAAGCGGTGAAATCATCGGACAAAGTCAGCATGGATTTGTGAAAGGAAAATCATGTCTGACGAATCTCATAGAATTTTTTGAGGATGTAACTAGTAGAGTGGATAGGGGAGAACCAGTGGATGTGGTATATTTGGATTTTCAAAAGGCTTTTGACAAGTTCCCACACAGGAGATTAGTGTGCAAACTTAAAGCCAACGGTATTGGGGGTAAGGTATTGGTGTGGGTGGAGAATTGGTTAGCAGACAGGAAGCAAAGAGTGGGAATAAACGGGACCTTTTCAGAATGGCAGGCGGTAACTAGTGGGGTACTGCAAGGCTCAGTGCTGGGACCCCAGTTGTTTACGATATATATTAATGACTTGGATGAGGGAATTAAATGCAGCATCTCCAAGTTTGCGGATGACACGAAGCTGGGTGGCAGTGTTAGCAGTGAGGAGGATGCGAAGAGGATGAGGGTGACTTGGATAGGTTGGGTGAGTGGGCAAACTCATGGCAGATGCAATTTAATGTGGATAAATGTGAAGTTATCCACTTTGGTGGCAAAAATAGGAAAACAGATTATTATCTGAATGGTGGCCGATTAGGAAAAGGGGAGGTGCAACGAGACCTGGGTGTCATTATACACCAGTCATTGAAAGTGGGCATGCAGGTACAGCAGGCGGTGAAAAAGGCGAACGGTATGCTGGCATTTATAGCGAGAGGATTCGAGTACAGGAGCAGGGAGGTACTACTGCAGTTGTACAAGGCCTTGGTGAGACCACACCTGGAGTATTGTGTGCAGTTTTGGTCCCCTAATCTGAGGAAAGACATCTTTGCCATAGAGGGAGTACAAAGAAGGTTCACCAGATTGATTCCTGGGATGGCAGGACTTTCATATGAAGAAAGACTGGATGAACTGGGCTTGTACTCGTTGGAGTTTAGAAGATTGAGGGGGGATCTGATTGAAACGTATAAGATCCTAAAGGGATTGGACAGGCTAGATGCGGGAAGATTGTTCCCGATGTTGGGGTGGTCCGGAACGAGGGGTCACAGTTTGAGGATAGAGGGGAAGCCTTTTAGGACCGAGATTAGGAAAAACTTCTTCACACAGAGAGTGGTGAATCTGTGGAATTCTCTGCCACAGCAAACTGTTGAGGCCAGTTCATTGGCTATGTTTAAGAGGGAGTTAGATATGGCCCTTGTGGCTACAGGGGTCAGGGGCTATGGAGGGAAGGCTGGGTTCTGAGTTGGATGATCAGCCATGATCATAATAAATGGCGGTGCAGGCTCGAAGGGCTGAATGGCCTACTCCTGCACCTATTTTCTATGTTTCTATGTTTCTATGTTTATCAACTTCCTACACATGTCCTTTGAAGTTTTTCCCCTCTCACCTTAACTGCATGCCTTTTATTTTATGCTTTGAGAAAGATACCGGCTCTGACATATCAGTGTGTTGCTGGAGACCTGGATAGCTACTGAATGGTGTTCACAAATGGAAGCACACAGACTAAGTTAATATGGCAAGTCATCATCACCGCAGTGCTCTGCATCTGAAGTGGAAAGGTTGGAAACTGTTTGATTGTTTGCCAGGAGAGTTGATGAAGAAAGTAATGTTCCATTCTGGCAAGTGTGAGATTTTGGAATTTGACATGACCTTGAACAGCATTGATGTACTGAGTGATTAGTGGACCAAAGTTATAAAACAGTTAGACACGATTGTAAAGGGCATCTGTGGGAAGTTTTTCTTCATTGTTCGGGACCTTTGACAAGGTGCCACACATGAGGCCATAGAGTAGTAAGAATCAAGAAATCAACCTTAAGCAAAGTTAGAAGCGAGGGGCAAAACAAAGCACCAATTAGTACAAATAAAGTTGAATGGGAAGCTTTGAAAACCCTACAGAGAGCAAGGAAAAGAATGAAAAGGTGGGAAAAAAATGCAGGCTGCAAACTGTATCAATGTGGATGGTAAAAGCTTTTTTCAAGTACGTCAGAAAATAAAACACAGATGTTATTGGATATAGGAACGCAAGAAAACGAGGACGTAGATAAAATGACGAGGGATAAAGAGATGGCAGATGAACTAAATGAGAATTTTGCACTATCCTTCACTGTCAAAAACACTAGCAGTGCGCCGGATGTTAAGGGATGTGAGGTGAGGGAAGTGAGTACAGTTACTATAACATGGGAGAGTGTGCACTAAAAGCTGAAAGACCCAAGGGTATATAACTGAACTGGACCAGATGAACTCCACTCCAGAGTTCTGAAACAGGTAGAGCTAGAGATTGTGTGGACGTTCGTAATGATCTTTCAAATATAATTGGACTCTGGCATGTTGCCACTCACTCTACTGTATAAGAAAGGAGGAAGGCAGCAGAAAGTAACTTATAAATCATTTGGCCTACATTAGTAGATCTCGGAGTCAATTGATAAAATTATATTATGGAGTACTTAGACACACAGTGCAAGGTAGGACAAAGTCGGCATGGTTTCCTTTAGGGAAAATCTTGCCTGTTAAACCTGTTGGAATTTGTTGAGGATATTAAGCATTCAGTACCTAAAGGTGACGCAGTCAATTTGTAGAAGGCAGCGAGTGCCCATCCTCCTAATCTGTCTGAGTCCCTCTGCAGCTTACCGGTTACCTTAACACTACACTTCCCTCCACCAATCTTCGAATCATCTACCGTCTCAATCATTGAGATACGACATAAAAAGAAACGGTCCCAACCCCTACCTCTGTGGAACACACACTTGCAGGCAACCAGAAAATGATCATTTTATTCCCACTCGCTGCCTCCTACAAAGCAGTTAATGCTCAAAACATGCCAGTAACTTTCCTATAACATAATCGGGCTTTAACCCGGTAATCAGCCTCATGTGTGGCACCTTGTCAAAGGCCTTATGAAAGTGTAAATAGACACGTCCACTGCGTCCCCATTAGTATGGCGTGATAGTTATCCTCAAGAAATTTCAACAGGTTCGTCAGACAAGATCTTCCCTTTCGGAAACCATGCCGACTTTGCCCTATCTTGTTTTGTGTGTCCTAGGGCTTCATAACCTCATCCTTAACAAATGACTCCAAATCTTTAATAGCCACTGTTGCCAGGCTAATTGATCTACAATTTCCTTTCTGCGGCCTTCCTGTTTTCTAATAGAGTAGAGTAACATTTGCAATGTTTCAGTCCTCTGCCAGAGTCCACTTGATTTTGGAAAGATCATTACTAATGTCTACACAGCCCAGAGCGCGACCTGTTTCATAACCCTAGAGTGCAGTTCACATGGTCCGGGGGAGTTATGCACTCTTAGGTCTTTCAGCTTTTGGTGCACACTCTCCCTTGTTATAGTAACTGCAATCATGTCGCTCCACTCACAGCCTTTAACATCTGGCGCAATGCTTGTACTTTCCGCAGTGAAATCTTGTGCAAAATATTCATTTAGTGCATCTGCCATCTCCTTTCCCCTCGTTATCTTTTCTTTGGCCTCATTTCCAGGTCTGCAGCATCATATTGATGAGTCACTCTCCTCCACTGCTCCTGGTCCGTGACATATTTGCCTTTGTTAATAAAGGTTTCAGTTCATGAGTCAGGAAGTACTGTTGCAGCTTTATAAAAGTTTGGTCAGGTTGCATCTGGGATATTGCATCTCGTTTGGGTCGGCCCATTGTAGGAAGGATGCCAAGCCTCTGGAAAGGGCATAGAAGACTTTCAACAGGAGGAGTTTAGGAGCGGATCTAAAAGGAGGAGTTGCACAATTTTGTCTTGCTCTTCGCAGAGTGCCAGAAGTGAAACTGAAACTGAAATGTTTATCCGAGTCGTAAATAAAGTAGCGAGCCTATATCTTTCTCAGAGCATCAAATACCGAATACCAGAGGGCATGCAGTTAAGGTGAGAGGGGAAAATATTCAAAGGACATGTGCAGGAAGTAATTAGAAGAAAACAAAATAAGAAGTTGCGGGGTTCTGGAATGGAGTTCTGGGGTGGTGCTGGAGGTAGGTGAAACAGTGGCATTTATGAGGCTCTTAAGCAAAGAAACACACAAAGAACGAAGCGATATAGACGATATGCAGGGAGTTGGAATAATTTAAATAGGCATCACTGCCTTAATTACGTCAGCATCAATATCACAGACCAAAGGGCGCCTTCCTGTCCTGCACTGCTATAGATTCGAACTAGATAAATAATCACCGATTAAGGACTTTTTCTTTTCCTCTCCGTCTTGAATTTCTATTCCTTCATGATGAAACTATGGCCCATGGTAACATAATCCTAATTCAGGGGAATCATCACTGCAATCGGTCTGAATAATCTCAAAGAATCGACCAATCCTCCTTAAAATTCCAGAGAATACAGCCTCGGCTCACACAATTTCTCCTCACACGCCACCCGGCCATCCCTAGAGCCAGTGCAGACAGTGTGAGGAATAATCCCTACACTCTCGGTGCTACAGGGATGACCTTACTGCGGAAATGCGACGAGACCGGCAAATAATATTCAAGATGCATTCTCACCGTAGCCCAATTAGACACCTCCTTTTCCCCAGGAATCTTGCTTCATAGACAAAAGGAAGTTTGCTTCCTTTAATATTTGTTGAACCTGAATGGTAACTCTCAGTGAATTGTTCAAAATGCTCCTCACGTCCCTCTGAAAGATGACCTCCGTCTCCATGTAACGACGGCTTTTCCTACCATGTTCTCTCGAAATGGTTGGCCTCAAGTCACCCGCACTTTGTACATCTGCCAGGTCCTCACTCATTCACTTCTGCCTGGGTCCCCGGACCCACTCTGTATCCTTCTCACTACTGATCCTGCCACCCAGCTCTGTAACACCAGCAGACATTGATATCATCGCACATCCAGATCAGTGATGTAGACTGTGAACAGCTGGGTTCTCAGCTCCAATCCCTAATTCACCCTACTCGTCACAGCTTCCCAAATCGAAAATGGCCCATTTATTCCCTCTCTCTGTCTTTGAACTGCTGACTAATTCTAAGTCTACACAAGCACACCAGAACCTTATTTGCTGATTAGAAACTTTCTAAAATTCCAGCAACACCACATTCATCAGTTCGTAATGTTCCAGTTGTTTATCGTATCCTGAACCCACATTGACTCTGCCAACCCTACTGCTGCAGTCCTCCCAGCACCGTGTGTGGACATTAATGATCAGGGTCAGTCTCTCTACCTATAGGACACTGTGGTACAGAATACAATCAAAATAATGAACATGTGTGGTTCAGTGTAATAGCAGAATGTGTATCTGGTTTGGACTCAGTGTGGGACTGAATGCCTTCGGTCTGAGACTGTGGAACTGATGAGCTGTCAGTGTCCCTGTACTCTGAAACACACCTTTGATGCGAGAGATGCTCGTTAACTTGGGTATCAACAGGAAGGAATATTGAGTCTTTCCCTGAGGGAAGAAGAAGGAAATTGATCAGTGGGAGAGAGGCAAAACTTAGACGGTTCTATGAAGTGGACGGCTTATGAAAGTCAACCTCTCCAGCAACATATGAAAATGTTTGAGGAACTCAGCGAAGTTCTTCCAGCACTTAGTGTGTGTTCACTATCATTCCCAGGCTCTATTCGTATCTGTGTGTGTGTGTGTGTCTGTGTGTGTGGTGTGTGTGTGTGTGCGTGTTTGTGTGTGTGTGTATGTGTGTGTGTGTGACTGTGTGTGTGTGAGTGAGTGAGAGAGAGATAGGGGTCATACGGTGTCGGTGAAATCTGCTTACAGATTATAGGAAAGATGTCAACAGAATAGAGAGAGTACAGAGAAGGTTTACTGGAATGTTGCCAGGGTTTCATCACCTAAGTTACAGAGAAAGGTTGAACAAGTTGGGTCTTTATTCTTTGGAACGTATAAGATTGACGGGGACTTGATAGATGTATTTAAAATTTTGGGAGGGATAGATAGAGTTGACATAGATAGGCTTTGTCCGGTGAGAGTGGGGGGGGGGGCGGGAATTCAAACAAGAGGACATGAGTTGAGAGTTAAAGGGCAGAAGTTTAGCGGTAACATGAGGGGGAACTTCTTTACTCAGAGAGTGGTGGCTGTGTGGAACAAGCTTCCAGCAGAAGTGGTTGAGGCAGGTTCGATGTTGTCGTTTAAATTTAAACTGGATAGCTATATGTACAGGACAGGAATGGAGGGTTTTGGGCTGAGTTCAGGTCGGTGGGATTAGGTGCGAGTAAGAGTTCGGCACGGACTAGAAGGGCCGAGATGACCTGTTTCCGTGTTGTAATTGTCATATGGTTATATTAATAATTAGCCAACAAAAACATGAACCCTGTAAATATGGCTGCTCCAACAGAAAGCTCAGATTTTGTCACAATTTCCACTGCTGAAGTAATACCAAATAAATTTGATATATTTATCTTCAATCTGCTCAATATTTACATCAGAGTCGATGCTGTTGAATAAAATTGTTTGCTCAAGTAATTGTAACTAATGACGTTAGTCGGGGTATAACTGTATCTCTCGGGATTACTCCTTTGTATAAATCAGGGACGTTTTAAAAGCACCAGCTCAGAGTTTCTGCCGGCGCTGTGAATTGAAAAGCAACAGAAATCAAATTCTCACTGAAATGGGTTATCCAGTCATCCTGAGAATAGGGAGAGTGTACTATACTTTTATTTCAGCATTAGGAATTCCCGGTAAGCCGCCGTATCGGCTGCTGTAGGTGGGAACTGAAGTTGAAATCCATTGTTGTATTTGTTTCTGTCGCTGGATTCCACTGCCACATGTCCAGTCCCAGTCTGCCGCATTTCAGGAATGCAATGAACATCGGGAATGTGGATTTCAGGATCTCAATCCAAAAACAAACCGATGCTGGAATTCAGCAATTCTGAAATTCAACGGATCAGGCAGAGTTCTCCCAGTTGTTTCTGCTGAATAATGTGATGCTCGGGATTACCTGCTTTTGGTCCGGTAGTGGCTGCACTGAAATCGCAAATAGTCCGTGTAGCTCCCCGTGTTTATACCGATGGATTGTCTGTATTTGTATGTGAGCGGTCGTGTTAGGTGCAATGATCAAACCATTGACTGGTATTATATTTTCGCAAATGTGAGGAATTCCATGCTGCAGCATTAATCTTGCGGATTTTTAATAAATGTGTGCGCTATGACTGAATGTGAAGCAGTTGATGGACAATTCAATGAAGTCGTTGTTGAGCCAATTATCACAGCGGACGTGTAATCAACATTATAAAATGCATTATATTATATCTACATCTGACACCGATTCCGATATCTAAAAGCGACATTGAGTTGGCTAATGGACGATGAATTCCTCTCCCCTGCTTCCCTGTGATGGGTTCAATGGGAGGTGTCGTCTCTCTCTCTCTCACGTTGTGTCAGATTGCGTTTTAATGGTGGTATCAGTCAATGCTCTGTTGTAAAGTCACTGATGGAAGATACTGGATTAGGAAACAAACATGGGAAGTACTTTAAACACTAAACCACAACCGGTCTGAGTGGAAAGAGAAATCTTAACAGGTTTGTCAGGGAACGTTTATGAGAAGAGACACTTTAACTGTTTTTTCCACAAATTCTCTTTTGTCTGAATGCGTGTTTCCAGCATATTCCGTTCTTTTGTACCGTCCTTCGATTGTCCTGACAGGGAGCACCATAGAAGCTGATGATTGTCTGTTGGAACTATCCCGCAATTATGGTGCTGATGTATTCATTTTATGACACGAAATGCGGAGGCGCCTGTAGAAAATGTTCCATCCAGTAGGACTCTGAGGACGTAATTCCCGCTGCCACTTCACATTTCGGTCATCATTAAGGAATCCGTATGCAAATTGTATTGATTTTATTTTACTGTGTAACGTCCTTCTTTGTCTCCTCCAGATCTGCGCCCTCTTTGGAATCTTCCACCACTAAACGCATCAATGACATGGAAGTATTAATGTATCCTCTCACATTGCTGCACTAGCCTTTGATTAGTACTTTTTTTCAACTTGCAGTTCCCTGTCTCTCTTTCAGCGAACCTGATGGTGGTTGTGATTGTGTCCCGGGGAAAGTGCGGTCTGTCCAAATGCGTCAATCGTTACATGGTGGGAATGGCCGCCGCCAATCTGTTGATGGTTATTTCCTATCCGCCGCTGACGTGGACTGCTTGGATTTATTTTTCCCGATCATTCCTTGTCATCACTCCTGTGTGCAGATTTTGTGGATGGTTAATTTTTGCGAGCACTGCGACCTCTGTCTGGCTGACTGTCGCTTTCACCGTCGATCGATCTGTGGCTATTTGCTGTGAGAAGCTGAAAACAAAATATTGTACCGAGAGGACGGCGGCTGTGGTTATCGGGACAGTGAGTGTGCTGGCCTGTTTGCAGAGTGTCCCCTGGGGATTTGTATACGAACGTTTAGTAATAATGGATGGTATTCCCTGGTACTGTGTTCATACATCGAGCTACACAAGTTCCCCCTCATGGGCGGCATTTGCAATGTTTCACCGCATCTTAACCCCTTGTGTCCCATTCTTTCTGATTTTGCTGCTCAATATTCGAACCGTTAGGAAGATTCTAGCGACAAGCCGAGCCCGCCGGGGGCTCCGGGGACGAAGGAATGGAGAGAATGACAAGGACCGGGAGATGGAGAACCGACGCAAATCCATCGCTTTGCTCTTCAGCATATCCGTTAGTTTCATACTGTGCTCGGTAACACGGCAGGCATTTTATATCTATCAACGGATTTCAATGAGTTTTGTTTATTACTCTGTGACAGATCCCCACTACCTCACTGAAGAAATATCGGGAATGCTGCAGATTCTCAGTTCCTGCACCAACACTTTTATTTACACCCTGACCCAGAGCAAATTCCGAGAAGAACTCAGGAATATGCTGAAATACCCAATGAATTGGCTTTTGGAAATCACTGAACGTCAGAAATGAATACTGTAAATTATTACAATCAAGCTGCCTTCATGATCCCTACTCTGTAAACCGACTTGTGTATAAATGGAAACAATGTGATGAACAGTTACAGAACTAAAACGGGACAAAATCTGCTGATGCCTGAAGTAGAAAACAACACACACTACCAGAATTTACTCTTTTCTATATTTGCTGTCTGGTCTGCTGAGTTCCTTTAACATTTTGTGTGTGTTGCCTTAGAGTAATAAACCAGTTGCTTACAGCTGATTCTGACGGCATCACTGACTTCAGCGTCCCAGTGAAATCCACCTTGCACCTTACCTCACGCCCCGATTGCATTGAATATTGTGGCGAAACTTTTAGCTCTGTTCCCGGTTCTAACACAACTGCCTGATCATGGGGTATACTTTCGTCAATAATAAGCAATCTTGCTCCCGTCATAACCCGTCCTTTCTTTCACCCTCGTTTTCTCCTCTTTCTCAACCTGTAGGTTCTCTTTCTCTCTGACATCATGAACTATCTTCCAGTAGCACAATTGTAACTGTTTTACATATGACAACAAAATACCATTGTCTTTACTGCAGAGAGCGAGAGAGAGAGAGAGAGAGAGAGAGAGAAATGCGGGGGACGGATAGGAGGGAGATATTCTGAATGCCAGAAACAAGTGAAGACAATGTAAAGTTTGGGATGCTGATATTGTACTGGGTCTCGGAGGAACATGAGGAATCAACAAGCAAGTCAAATTGTGATTTGGGAGAGTGAATAGTGTCAGCCTAGTCATCTTTTCCCGGGTGATAGCTTTTCTCTTCATTCACTGTTTATCAGGGTGCACGCAGGGAGATAGCTTGTGAACCCACGCTTTTTAGTTCAGACAATGGCAGACACTGATCGGCAAACACAAATTCTCTGTGCCTCACCGGTCATTATTACAAAGGGTAATTCTTGTAACAGAACTGGCGTCCCTGTTGGGGCTCGAGGACAAATCTCTTTTTTCAGCGGGAGAGTCGGGTCGGACCACGTGGCTGAGGTACAGGGAGATCTGAGATTGGGTAGTTACCGGTTGCTCCCACCCCCAACCCCGCAGGATGAAGAATTCAGGAAATTCTGCAAGTCTAAAGGACTTGGATTGTTTTGAATGGGGGATGACTGGCAGAAAGTTTAAACAATTACAAAAATCAGTAGCAGTTGCTTGTTTAATGGAGCAGTTGGTATAATTACGGCAAAATCCTAAGGCAGAATGGCACAGATTAGAAAGGGAAAACGAATGTCAACATAAAGCAGGAGCCGAGCGAGATAGGTTACAACAGAAAGTTCCAGAATATCGGCAAAGAGCTGACGCCGAGCGAGAGAGGTTAGAAGGAGAACACAAAAGGCTCCTGAACGGTGAAACCTTCAGAGGAAGGATTACTGAGTCACAGGATCGGAGAGGCACAGGCTTGATGCATATGAACCAATTTCAGTTGAAGTGTGAGGAATTACTTAAAGAGGAAAAAAAGTAAACTAGAGTTCAGTATATATTTTGGGGCCGATGTCACACAAGAAACATCAGTGAATAACACAGATAACGATCACTGATAATTGGTAACTTTGTATATGTTGAGGGGAAAGATGCAAATGGAACTTCAAATACGAAATCTACAGAAACTTAAATTCCATTAGATAAATTTCCTCAACAATGACTGTTTAGATCAAGGGCAGACTCCCTCTCCTGATCATTATACGCTACTCTGCAAAAGTCTTTGGCAAACATATATATAGTTAGGTAGACTAAGCGTTTTGCACAATACCGTATTATCAACGTAGAGCGGAGAACCAAGTTGCAAATATGGCGGAAGAAATGACGTTGAAAATTATTGTCAATTACAGAGTGTCTCCCCGGTGCTTCTCGCTCCCTCCCCTCTCCCTCCCACTTTTCCCAACTACGATTCTCTCACCCTGACCCCTTCCCACTCTTAGTCGACAACCGACACCCATATCAGATTCAGATTGAACTTCACCATCTTAAGTCAAGAGAGCAGTTCCGTTTTGTGCGGCAGCAGTACAGTGGAATACACACAATTACTACGGTACGGTGGAAAGGTCTCGGGCATCATCGCTATATATAAAATACTGTCACTGGTCATCCTGTCAGCAGTAGTTCCGATGAATTCACTCACTGTGCGAGTAATTTCGAGCAGCGGGATCCATCCAAGTTTCACACAACCCATTAACTGTTTTGAATCCGCTGACCTAAAGCTCGGAGAAGCTGGTCGACTCTCTGACACGTTCAGCGGGAGAACAGATTTTGGTGCAGCCGATGCTATGTTCAGAAGCCGAAAGTTAACTGGGCAAATGATATTCCTTTGATTTTTTTTCCTCCACGGTTCTGTATCCCCTTCAGATCCTCCTGCCGTTATTAA
This sequence comes from Mobula hypostoma, assembly GCF_963921235.1. NCBI lineage: Eukaryota > Metazoa > Chordata > Chondrichthyes > Myliobatiformes > Myliobatidae > Mobula > Mobula hypostoma. The sequence continues at coordinate 143,731 of NW_026948222.1, forward strand.
AGATATTTTCCTCCATTCCTTTGCATTTTATTTCAGTCGTGGTAAAATAAAAATGCCTCCCGGCAATAATGACCCTCTTTTATCCCCAAAGCAATGCGTCGCTGTCAGTATTTCATGGCCTGTTCGTAATCTTTCAGTGCGCAGATTTTTTGTTCAGTTTTTGTCGTTTCAGAACACTGACCGAGTTGACAGTCAAATGTAAACGCCGACGATAATAAAATCATCAGTTGGGGACGTCTTTGAATTTCAATAGGAGAATGGAATCGGTTTTGTACCAGGACTACTCTAAATTACTGAGATCACAGTCAATTTTCACTGGTCAAACATTCAAAAATAAAACACACAGAAAGGACAGTGGCATTTTATAATTGTTGAGTTCCAATCATAGAGTCAAATCCGATACTGATATCGATTGGAGGTGGATCGTCAGAGGAGAGCGAATGATTGTGAGGATATTTTAACGATAATATAGTAAAAACGAGATCTCTTTCCTTTTTTTTGAATAAAATGCCACTGGAATTCAAGGAAGAATTCTGAACTTCGAACGGTATTGCAGACTTCAATCCATACAGACAATTACATTTTCTGCTGCACAGTGTTATTCAGATGAATATTGTTTGAAATGACTAGAGAATAATAGAGACGGGAATATCCACCATAATGTAACTCCTCTCAGAAGAAGACAGACAATGAGCCGTCTCTCTTTATCATTATTATAACCCAATTCTGCGAAAGCCTCAGAGTGACATTTGAAAAGCGAATGAAGGACTGTTTTAAGTCACGTGAATTACCACAGGAAAGGGCAGAGGTGAAACAATTCAGACATTTGCTGACAAATTCCGATAATGCGGAGATGGAGCTGCAGCGGGACAAATGCCAGTGGTGAACCGTCAGGAAAGGACCACGGATTCCCTGGACAGCCCGAGAGTTTTAGAATAGACAGTCGGTTCTGGGGGAAGTGGGAAGGCGGAATGTTCAGTTCGATGACGTGGCAGGCACGTACGAAGCTTGGCGGCGCTGGGTGCGCAGTGACGTTGGCGGGTAGTGGATAGTCAGACCGGTTGTCTGCGGGAATAATCCGCACTTGAAAGTCAGATTAAGTTCCGTTGCAAACACAAGGAGTTTGAAGCAACTTGATTCAAAAGTCGATATTTTCGAGCGGAGGATCGAGTGACTGATTGGAAGCAACGCATCCAGAGGCAAAATATCAGAACCTCGTTCATGAACTGATGTGAGCAACTATTGAACGGAGTTTACCAATTAGATCCTTGGTCATTACACACGCACAATTTCCAGAACCACAGTGTACAGCATCGTTGCAGAATTTGAACGTTTGGAGATTTCTTACCTGGAGTGTGTGACAGTAGCAATAATTTCAAATGGGTGATAAACATTAGAAAGCAGTTAATTATTGTTGTATAGTTGAGCTTTGAGGAGACACTCACCGGGAAGAGCAATGATAGCGAGACCAGGGTAGTAAATCACTTGAATGACTTTTAATGCGTGCGCGATTCGAAGATCTAAGGTCATCCATTCATTCTTCGCAAAGACATATTCTGCAGCCCAGAAGACATTCTTAGGATTTTCTGCGGTATTCCACGCTGCTGTTCCCGGACTCTGGCCCATTACGGAACGAACAAACCTTCCTTCCGCAGAGTGTGCTCTCTCTGTCCCGCTGCGTGGATCAGCGAACCGCTGTGAGGGCCGGAGCGGCTGATCAGTGAGAACTCAGTGATTCCGATGCTTATTAATAGGAGGGGGGAACTCCCTTCTGACGCCTGAACCCTCCGTGGAAATGACGATGTTGGCATTAATGAAATGACAGATCCAGTTAACACTTTTTGCATTACAGCTGAGCAGCAGGTGTGCGGAGGTGTTGTCAAATAATTTCGAGCATTAAAGTTTTATATATTCATAATTTGCTTAGACACTTTTCAACAGATTTAGCAAAAAATGAGGCAAAGTACATTTCGAAGATGAAGTAAAATCTGTAGTTTCTCTCATTAATCACGTTTAAAAAGTAAACGATATTTGTTTCAATAGATTACTTTAGAATAGTATGATTGTAAAGTAGAATGACTTGAGTATTTGGCTTAGAGAGAGAGAGGGACTGAGAGAGAGGAGGAGAGAGAGGGATGAGCGAGAGAGAGAGGGGGGAGAGAGAGAGAGAGGAATGAGAGAGAGAGGGGGGAGGAGAGAGAGACTGAGAGAGAGGAGAAGACAGAGGAATGGGAGAGAGAGAGAGAGAAGTGGGAGAGAGAGAAGAATGAGAGAGAGAGAGAGAGAGAGAGAGAGAGACAGAGTTTTAAATTGCAAAATTTGTTGCATTGAGACAGTTCCACGCTTTTGACCTCAGAAGTCTGTGTCCAGGGTACAAACAACCGTCACAAACTGACCTCTTTCTTGTTTACAGTGAAGAACCGTGAGGTCATCTGTGTCTTGACATGTCTTTCACTCTCTCCGAATGCAAACAGATACTTACAGAATCAAAACCAGGTTTATTATCACCGGCATGTGTCGTGAAATGCGTTAACTTAACAGCAGCGGTTCAATGGAATACATATAATAGAATAAAACATTAAGTAAATGAATTTCAGTATATGTGACATGTAGGAATCGGATGGCAGAGGGGACGAAGCTGTTCCTGAATCGCTAACTGTGTGCCTTCATGCTTCTGTATGGTAACAATGAGAAAAGGCCATGCCCGGGGTTCTGGGACCCTTAATAATGGACGCTGACACCGCTCCTTGGAGATGTCCTGGGTACTTAGTAGGCTGGTACCAAAGATGGATCTGCCTGAATTTACGACTGTATGCAGATTCTTTCGGTCCTGTGCAGTAGAAACCCCCACCCCAACCCCCAACCCTCCATATCAGACAGTGATACAGCCTGTCATAATGCTCGCCCATCTATAGAAGTTTTTGAGTGTATTTGTTGACATACCAAATCTCTTCAAACTAAAGTATATTCACTGTCTTGCCTTCTTTATAACAGCATCGATATGTTGGGACCAGGTTAGGTCCTCAGAGATCTTGACACCCAGGAACTTGGAACTGCCCACTCTCTCCACTTCTGATCTCTCTATGAGGATCGGTACCTGATCCCTTGTCTTGCCGTTCCTGAAGTTCACAATCAGCCCTTTTGTCTGACTGACCCTGAGAACAAGGTGGTTGCTGAGACACCACTCCACTAGCTGGTGTATCTCGTTCCTGTGCGCCCTCTCCTCTCCATATCATATTCTACCAACAATGGTTGCATCATTAGTAAATTTATAGATGGTATATGAGCTATGTCTAACCGCACAGTCATGGGTGTACAGAGAGTAGAGCAGTGGGCAAAGCACACAGCCCTGAGGTGCACCAGTGTCGACCGTCAGCGTGGTCCATCACCAATCCGCACAGATTGTGGTCTTCCAGTTAGGAAGTCGAGGATCCAATTGCAGAGGGAGGTTGTGAAGTCCCTCCGCGATGGATTCTTAAAACAGCTTGTACTAGAGCCTACCAGAGAGAACGCAATTCTAGATTTAGTGTTGTGCAATGAACCGGATTTGATCTGGGACCTCGAGGTAAAGGAGCCATTAGGAGGTAGTGACCATAATGTGATAAGTTTTAATCTACAATTTGAGAGGGAGAAGGGAAACTCGGAAGTGTCAGTATTACAGTTGAACAAAGGGAACTGTGGTGCTATGAGGGAGGAGCTGGCCAAAGTTCAATGGAAAGATTCCCTCGCAGGGATGACAGTGGAACAGCAATGGCAAGTGTTTCTGGGAA